>NC_061114.1:174522092-174624980 GCF_002878395.1 Capsicum annuum | reverse complement strand
ACATGTGATAGTTTATGTAATTTAAAAAACTCGCTACGAGAAGAACAGCATAAGATAATAAATAACATTGAAAATCTAGAATTAGATATACATTATAGTACAATTAGGATAAATTATTATACAGAAATCTGTAACTCTGCAATTACTACAGGATAAAATGATAGACTACGAATATTTAAAATATTGGAGACAAAATATGTATGAAATAGTATTATTAGAAAAACTTACGAAAGATAATCTAATTGGATATTTATCACGCCCCAAGGTATGAATATCGATAAAACTAACACAAATAGAGTTAAAATAAAAATATATAGAAAAGTTAAGAAATATCCACGCACAAAAAAAATAGATCCATTATACATATAAAAGATCTATTTCACAAGTTAGTTATCCGCACCCCCCTCCTAATGGTATCAGAGCCTATATATTTAAAAATACAGCAGTAGCATATATGTTTGAATTTAGATTGGATTGGATTAAATGAATAAAATACAAAAATACAAAGAACTAAAACAAATTATTTCTGAAAAACGTAAAGAATTAAAAATAAGAAAGAAAGACTACATTATAATATATTTGCCGGAGTTAGTGAAAACTCAATAAATACACAAAAAGATGAAATATCAAAATTAGAATCACAAATAGATAGTTTAGAATATATATACCAACATGAACTATTCACAATAAAATGAACAAAAAAGAATTTATAATATATGAAAAAATATATGAAAATCACGAAGGATTAAAAATAAAAGTAGTATTTTCTAATCTAGGAAGAAGATATAAGAAAATAGGTGAACATTTATATTTAATGCTAGAAAAAGAAGAATTAAAATTAGAAGATAAATTGACAGCTATGGTAAGAATAGAAAGAGAAAATGAAGAAATAGATAGGAAAAAGGAAATAGAAAAAATAAAACAACAGACTACAGAAGAAATACGAAAAATAGAAGAAACTAAAAATAGTAGGATTGCTGAATTAGAAAAAGAACTATAAATGTTAAAAGATTTGTATGAACAAAGACAAAAAGAAAAGGAAGAAAAAGATAAAGAACAAAAATTACTAAACGAGATAAATCAATTTAAAGAAAAATTAGAAATAAACAATAAAGAAATAAAAAACAAGGAATTAGAAATAAATAATATAGATGTTGAAGAGATAGATAATTATGATTCAGAAGATAGTGAAACATATACAGAAATATTAACAAATACAAAAAATTTAGAAATCAATGAAAAACAAGAAGTAATTAATGAAGAAAACTTAGAAAATATCAACACAGAAATAAATACTCTTGATAAAAAAGAAGATGAAAATATAATACCTAGAACATCAGAAATAAGAAAACCTACATATTATAAAATAAGTTTAAAAGATATAATGAATATGACAAATGGACACCAAAATAAATAGTTAATAAAAATTATAAGTTTTTAGACTTAGATTGTGTGATTGATACAGAAAAAAATACAATTATGGATAGGGTATATGACAAAACAATTATTAGATAACAATATAAACATAACAGATGCACTAGAATATATAGAAAGAACACTAATAGGAACAGTGAAATTATGATTTTCAAATTTAACTGAAAATAGCAAGAAGGTATTAAGAACTAATAAACCTACAGAAAGAACATCATCAACAACAACTAAACTAACACCTATAGAATTATTAAAAAAATATGAAACAGCTATAAAAGATGAATTTGGTAGTATGACAACAATAGAAGAAGAACAAAATGAAGAAAAAGATACAAATAGGAATTTAATGTTAAAATTAGCAATATGTAATATGTGTTATATAGATGAATATACTTGCGCATTTAAAGAATATTATTATAAAGGAGCATATAATATAGAAGAAAGTAAAGAAATATGAAAATTATATTTTAATAAATTACCCGAACCATTTAGTTCAAAAATAATAAAGAGTTGGGAAGAAGCAAAAATAGTAGATACTCTAGGAGCAAGAATAAAATTTTTACAACAATGGTATAGAAACTTATGTGAAAAATATAGAGAAGAATTAAAAATGGAAAAAACATTGACAAGAAATTTAACATGTTGCAAAAATAAAATAGCACCCCAATTCGGATGTGAAGAAAGATATTATAAGAAAAGAAAAAGACATAAGAAATATAAGAAATATAAAAAATCAAAATATAAATACAAGAAACCAAGAAAAAGATATTATGTAAAAAATTATAAATACAAAAGACCATATAGAAAAAAGAAATCTATAAAAGAATGTACTTGTTATAATTGTGAAAAATTAGGACACTTAGCTAGAGATTGTAAATTACCTAACAATCCAAAAAATAAACAAATATCAGAAATAAAAATAGAAAATACAGAATATATGCAGATAAATTATATAGGTTATGAATTAGAAAGTGAGGATAGTATATATGAAATTTCAGAAAATGAAACAAATAATGAAATAGATAGTGAAACAGATGAATCAAATGACTAAAGAAGATATAAAAATAATAACAAAGAAAGAATATTTAAATGATGAAGGAACAGAACAAAAAATAATATTTGACAGTAACATATTTGATGAAATAAAAGGAAAAGAATTAGACTTAAGTGTAGAAAAAATATTTAAAATACCAACAATAATAAATCTATTTACTAAGAAAAAAGAAGAATATTATGTAGTATGCCAAAAGGAACATGTAATAGACTGTAGATATGCAAAAGGTAAAGTTAGTATACCACTAGTAACAAAAAGAATAATTAATAAAGAGATAAATGATATAAAAAGTAGAGACCCAATAAAATATGTACACCTTGGAGGCACAGAGATATTAATAAAAGCATGTTTTAGAGAAGGAATAGATACACCAATAGAATTATATTTAGCAGATGATAGAATTATAAAACCTGTAGAAAAAAGTATAATAATTGCCATAAAAGGAAATTTAATATACCAAAAATTTAAATTTATAATAAGTGCAAATTATTTAGTGGCGGTAACAGATAAAAATATAGATAAATCATTAGTATTATATTGGAAAATATCAGGAATAGAATTAACCCCAGGAAGTAAAATATTTACAGCAAGATGCAAAAATTTATATGTATTAACAACAAAACACAAAATAACAGGAAAAAATAAGATTAACGAAATACGAATAGAAAGTCCATTCGAACAAATTGTAAAAACAATAGATTATAATGATTATAGCTATAGAAGAAAATTTAGAAATAATAAATTATAGAATAAGTACAACGAAAAGAATAGCTGATGAAAAACCAGAATCATCAAGCTCATAAAAAAGAACAAGTTATGAAATAAATTCAACAAATAATTTAAACCAATATTACATAACAGGAAAGGTAAATGAAAAAGAATATTTAATACTCTTAAATACAGGACAAGAAGAAAATTATATAGCAAAATATCTAGTAAAAAATGAAGAAATAAAAACTGATAATGATATATGCCCAGATCTACCAAGAAGCTTAATAAATAATAAAAATATAGCAGAAAAAGAAATAATAATAGGAATTACAAAAATAAAAATAGAATTTGAAGTAAAGGAAGAATTGCAAAAAGCAGACATAATATTAGGAATAAAATGGCTAGAACAAGTAAAACCATATAATATAGAACATACACAATTAACCTTAACATATAACAGAGAGAAATTATTCTTAAGAAGAGCCTTAACATAAAATGAAAATATATGTATTACTGAAGATAGTAGTAGAAGGATATTACAGTAGATATTATACGCCTATGATAGATACAGGAGTAGAAGCTAATCTATGTAGATATAATTGCTTACCAGAAAGCAAATGGGATAAATTAAAAACATCAATAATAGTTAAAGGATTTAATAATGAAGGAAGCTTAATTACTTATAAAGCTAGGAATGTAAAAATACAAGTATGGGATAAGATATTAACAATAGAAGAAATTTATAATTATGAACTAAGATCAAAAGATATACTTTTAGGAATTTCGTTTTTAGATAAATTATACCCACATATAATAACTAGAACAGATTGGTGGTTTACAACACCATGTAAACAGAAAGTAAGAGCAAAAAGAGTTAATAATAAAATAAGAAAGAAAACTGATTGGATAAAAGGAAGTGAAAAAATTACACAAAAGTTAGAAAATATAAAAAATACTGAAGATATAATAGAACTAGTCGTATTTTCGATAAATAAAATAGAAATAACTATATTTTCAATAAATAAGATATAAATAATTAAGAAAAAATTAGAACAATTATATAGTGAAGATCCATTAAAAGGATGGAAAAAACATAAAACTACTATAAAAATTGAATTAATAGATAAAAATAGCATAATAACCCAGAAACCATTAACATATAATTTTGATGATTTAAAAGAATTTAAAATGCATATAGATGAATTATTAGAAAAACAATATGTACCAAAAAGTAATAGTAAACATAATAGTCCAGCATTTATAGTAAATAAACATAGTGAACAAAAAAGAGGAAAAAGTAGAATGGTTATTGACTATAGAAATTTAAATGCAAAGACTATGACATATAATTATCCAATACCAAATAAGATATTAAAAATAAGACAAATATAGGGATATAATTATTTTAGTAAATTCAATTGTAAATAAGAATTTTACCATTTAAAGATAGAAGAAGAATCTAAAGAATTAACCGCATTTACGGTACCACAAGGATTTTATGAATGGAACGTATTACCATTTGGATATAAAAATGCACCAGGTAGAGATATCAACATTTTATGGATAGTTATTTTAAACAATTATCTAATTGTATAGTATACATAGATGATATATTATTATATACAAAAACTAAAGAAGAACATTTAAAATTATTAGGACAATTTACAGATATAATAGAAAAATCGAGAATAAGTCTAAGTGAAAAGAAAGCTGAAATTATGAAAAATCAGATAGAATTTTTAGGAATACAAATAGATAAGAGTGGAGTAAAAATGCAACAACATATAGTACAAAAAATAATAAATTCGAAAGAAGAATTAGATACAAAAAAGAAATTACAATCAATTTTAGGATTAGTAAACCAAGTAAGAGAATATATTCCAAAATTAGCAAAAACTTTAAAACCACTACAGAAAAAATTAAAAAAGGATAAAGAATATAACTATAATGAAGAAGATAAAAAACAAGTTCAAAAAATAAAATTACTTTGTAAAGAATTATCAAAACTACAATTTCCAGATGAAAATAGAAAATTTATATATATAGTAGAAGCAGATGCTAGTGAATGTAGTTATGGAGGAGTACTTAAATACCGATATGAAGCAGAAAAATTAGAACACCATTGTAGATACTACTCAGGTACGTTCAATGAAACAGAAATAAAATGGGAAATAAATAGGAAAGAATTATGTTCATGTTTGTTAGCATTTGAGCCATATATTGTATATAACAAGTTTATTGTACGAACAGATAATACACAGGTACGCTAGTGGTTAACAAAGAAAATACAAAATTCAGTTAAAACAAAAGAGATTCGGAGACTAGTCTTGAATATATTAAATTTCACATTTATAATTGAAGTAATTAGTACTAACAAAAATGTTATTGCAGATTACATATCAAGACAAAGCTACACAGACTGATATAACAGAAGAGGATACTCCAGAAAAAACACTCAATTCCCTAACTACGCTTTCAATGAAAGTGGACAGTATGGGTAATGAAATAGAAAAGCTAAAGACTAATGAAGTTAAATTGAAGTCTATAGCTACAAATCAGCTAACTCAGTAGTGTGCAGAGCTATGTCAATCGGAAGACATTAAAGTTCCAGAGCTAGAAGGAGACGATGGGACACTCCATAAAACCCATAACGTTTATCAATCTACTTCTGCAGGTACTAGCAAAGGAGTTAGGAAAAATACACATATGAACCTAAACAAGCTATTTGATAAACCATATATACCAAATACATCAAAAGATCCCATGTTTATACCCCCACAAATTACCACATACCGAGATAGTCTAAACCAAGACAAAAAGACTTACAACTACACAGTCCGAACATATATAGAAAATATCTACAATGTACAAACCTTTTTAAATACTAACCCCAGAACTATAAACATCCAAAAACCAGATACAAACTATATAACCCAAAGATTGACCGGATATAATAAGCTAATTGCTTTACCTAAAACCAAACCAAGTCTAGTTAAAACTTGCTATGAATATGGACTACTTAGTACTGTATATACCTTTGACGGAAATGAGATATCCACTATACCAAAAATATATGAAGCATTTATCATTTTTAAAAGAATAACCAAAGGTACCCTATTTTTTATAAAAATTTACACGGCAGTAGCAGAGATATTATATGATGAAGTTAAAAAACCCATACAAGTTGTAAAGATAGTAATGACACGAGACATGATTATACCACAAGATATTATTCCACAACCAGAAATACCTAGAATTAAGATACCAAAATTTTATGCGAATAAGAGGATTATCGGACTATCTACAATTTTGCAAGAGCTAGCGAACACATACTGCAACCAAAATCCCATATGGAGTTATTATTCAAGAAATCATGTACTAATATATTCAAATTCAAAGGAATTACGAGAAACAGATATGGAAACTATTAGGCAATGGATTCTGACGTTACTCAAACCAGAGACAGAACCTATCGCCAGAGCTATCAGAGAAAAATTTATTTCAGAAGAATTATTAACCAGATATTGCAAGACAATTGGACATAAATATGCAGATCATAAATGTTCAAAATGTAATGGAGGAGATAATGATATCCCAGAAGTTCAGCTAGAATAGAAGAAAAATCAACCAAGTAGATAAGAACGCTAGCTGGAAGATATAAGATAAGAAGCAATAATGGAGATATGGAAAAGCAGTAAATACGACAACGAGAAGATATCAACGGAGTAATAATAGAAGACAAGCTATTAAATTGTGAAAGCAACATGTAAACTTTCACAATTTATTTTACGTAAAGTATTAAAAACTTTTGTATAGGCCAAACTTTTAGGTTTTAGACTTTTTAGACTTTTTGACTATTATTAGTGTAGGCATTAATAATTTTTGTCTTATTAGGAGACTTTTTTGTAGACTAATTTTAGAAAAGTGAAAGAAATGTGAATACTCTTGTAAAGATTCATTCAGTACATAAATAAGAGAAACCGAAGGCATTGCAGAGCAAGCCTTCATGTGTTGAAGCAAAAACTCTCTCCTGTCCACAACAAATATTTTGCTTAGTTATTAAAAAACAGATTTATTTCAATGGAAAAAGCTATGGAGGAACAAACCTTAGAAATATCAAACCTACCCGAACAGGTATATTTATTTATGATTATGAATAGCTAAATTCATAATTTTCAACAATTATGGTATGATAAAATAAATTCATGTTAGTTACTTTATAGTAGAATTATTCGAAGAATAATATATTAAGAAGTTTATTAACAAAGTGGAAACGGAGAAAAATTCCTAAGAACTATGCCATCCTAAAGGTGAAACTAATGAGGCAAGAAGCCGTGGTGGGGAGTAACCAGAGTAGAGGCGCTGTTTAAGGGAAAAATATCCAGATTACCATACTAATAGTGACCGAAAAATATGTTATTTAAGAATAATCTAGTATATAGTAATCTAAGATGACCATATTTTGTTATGTACATGATTGAAGGGAGTATTTTGAAAATAGCAATTTTATGAAAATGAATAATTATTTATCTGATGTAATGGTAGATAAATTTAAAATACTTATTTTGTATGCACTTAAGGATATAAAAGTAGTGATATAAGAAAAATCATATTAGAAAAAGCATTTGGTAAATATTATATGACTAGAATAAATTACATACCATACCTACCTAACTACTCCTACAAATACTTACTATGATAAATTACATATATCTAGAATTTTTGGAAAAAGATATGAGAAACATACAGTTAATAGAAAAACAGATAAAAGTAAATTTAGACAAATACATGGAAACTAAAGATATAAAATATATAGAATTTCTTAATGAAAATATGCAAGATCTACTAAGACTAAAACAAACAACTACAAAATATTATAATAAAATATTTAGTCAATTTTAAATGATAGATAATCTTAAAGTCTTAATCTTATATATACTTAGAGATATAGAAATTATAGATATTAAGAAAATAATATTAGAAAAAATATTAGACTATGAAATTGAAACTATAAATTGGATAGCACAGTTATACCTGGATAATTACCCAGACGGATATTATTCAGATTAAGAGATGTTAGAATATATTAGAAAAACTAGAGAAAATCAAGATAATCTAAATAAAGAAATTAATTATAGAAACCGAATTAGAAAAATAATGGAGAATCTAAAAGAAAAATTAATATGGATAGAAGAAACCTTAGAAAATTTAGGAAAAAGTACATGTGATAGTTTATGTAATTTAAAAAACTCGCTACGAGAAGAACAACACAAGATAATAAATAACATTGAAAATCTAGAATTAGATATACATTATAGTACAATTAGAATAAATTATTATACAGAAATCTGTAACTCTGCAATTACTACAGGATAAAATGATAGACTACGAATATTTAAAATATTGGAGACAAAATATGTATGAAATAATATTATTAGAAAATTTATCTATTTCACAAGTTAGTTATCCGCACCCCCCTCCTAATGACTTCAGACTTAAAATAAAAATATATAGAAAAGTTAAGAAATATCTACGCACAAAGAAAAATAGATCCATTATACATATAAAAGATCAAGTCTAAGTTTCCAAAAATGGGATAGAGGTGTTGCACCCCATTTTTCTCGTGAAAAGCAAGATTCGACATGATAAATCTTTTTAGGATATTTAAGAGTTAAGAGTCACCACCTAATGAATTAAGGGATATTAGGGCAACATTCTATTATGGACTATTTTATTATTTAGTTTAGTTAACCAAAAATCAGGTAAGAATTCAAATTACCTGAAAAAGATGGTGTTAGGAACCTTTCGACATTCACAAAGGCGAATCCTAACTGAATTCATTTATTACGTGGGGATTTCTATGTGATAAACAAAATTCGCTTATTTTTATTAATTTAATAAAGAACACTTTCAACTGGTGTACATATCATGTAAGGAATAAAAAATACAAGAGATGCAAGTACCATAATTTGTGTATTCATCGTCTTCCTCAGATTAAAGACTCTAGTAAACTCATTTGCTTTGTAGTATATTCAGTAAGAAAAATATTCAATAATGATAAACTATAAATAATGAGAGACGTGTTAGTAAGATTTGCCACCTTAATTTGAAGGTAAATTTAATGTAAGAAAAGTAAACAAATTAACAATACATAAAGTTAAAATTATGAGAGAGAGGGAGAGAGAGAGAGTGGGGTCAGGTATGACAAGGCTAAATGGGCCCAATGCAATGTTACTCCCTCTATTACAGTTTTTATGTCAATTCTATTAAATGGCTTAAGACAAGATGAAAGGAATTCAGAAAGCACCTATTTAAGAGCACTAAATAAAATATCTTTGCATTTAAAAGTCATGTGAAGCAAAAAAATATGTGGATATAATATATAAATTGTATCAAAGCATGTTGCTATAGTATAGTAGTAAGAGTTGTCAAGTCTTTGAGACTTTTACAAAGAGTGACATGTAAACATAGAAAAGAAGGGAGTAATGGGGTACTTTATATTTTCTAATAAAGTTCTATGTGTTTCATACGAGAAGTCAGATATAGCCTATCTTTTTTTGTCATCATTCCCAAACGTACCTGGCCCTGATGGAGTGACGACTCTATTTGAGATCTGCTAAGCGTGCTCCCACATAGAACGCCAAGTGATTTCGCTCCATTGTAATGTATATGTAAAAATTTTCAAAAGCGTGAGAGTATGTCTGTTCTTACAGTTTAACTAATCACAAAAGAATAATATTCGTGATCGCATATAAGTAAACTAACGAGATAAGGGAGTGAAATAGATTATGAAGTGATAAACTTGAACATATTTCTGTGAGCAACGCAGATATACTCTAAGGGCTACTTTTATGAGTGTATGCAGGTAAAATATTAAGTTTATCAATCAATATATAATAAATTTCTTTGCCAAGTACATGACGACTAATTATTACTATAAATTTTCATAATGATATCTTCATTTTGTTATTACATAACATAGTTAAAACTATATTAAAAAATCTAACGCTATGTGAAAACTAAAGGATTTAAATTCTACTACTAAAAATATAAATAGAAATTTTGAGAAAATATTATTCATTTATTCAATGCCTTGTATACTTTAAATTGCTTCAAATCTTATAGGAAGGCATATGCAGAATAAGGAGCGCTATCAACAAAACATTAAAGCTCTAGACTCACTAACTTGTAGACAAACAAACCAGAATCAATATGGGAGGAAATAACTCATGCTATCATATTTAACATTTTATACGAATTAAACTTTAGAAACGGACCTCTTTCAGGAAAAAAACATAAATAGGACAAGACTACAAGCCATGATTTCTAGCGAACCAAACCAGACCAAACACACAATATTTATCAAACTCAAGAGATAAATTTTCTTTAAAGCTTAAAACAAAAGAGAAAAAAACAAATGGACCTTTCTGGAGTAAAGTCATTCAAGAAGGGACAGTAGTCATAGTAGTGGAGGTAGGCAGAGAAGGGAGACAATGCAATGAGATTTTCATCAGTTGATTTATGTTGTACGTTGATTCTCCAATATCTTTTCATTAATCTTTTATTTCCTCTTATTTGCTGCTATTTTTATTCTATTTTATATTTAATTAAAAGAATGGTTATTTCCCTCTATTATTGATGAAATGATGGTTGTTGGGTTGAAATTTGTGGACTATGGTGACATGATAGTGAAATAATGGTATATAAGTGTTATTTTCAATATTTTTGGGTACACAAATTTGTATTTAGGCACAAAATAACTTTAACACAAGTTCTAGTTTAAAAACAAGAATACCTATGAAGTTCCACAACACCTTCAACACAAGATTAAAATTAATCTATCCAAGAAGTGTGTTGTAGTTTCAGAAATAAGATGAAACGGAAATTTAAAGTCAAGTCCCCTGACTTCACGGACAAGCATGTGATCATTTTAGCAAAGACTGATTGCATCTGGATTAGTGGATTTCCCTTTGAACTTTCCATAGTGAACATGCATCGGATGCACTCATTCAGTCAGTAGATTTGATATCTTTGAATCGTCGAGCTTTAATATACACCTAGATAACACATGTCACACAACCTGCCTTCTACCATTTATGGTTCTCACAGTTTTATTTTTTTCATCCATGAGCACGTCCCGGTTTCATGAGAGCTTAGAGAATAGGCATTTACAAATATTCTCCTTGAAGCGGCTTCGACTTCTCCCTCACATAGGTGATTTCTAAACATTCAATCCTATAGTTTAAAGTCGTTGGTCAAATCTACCAAATTTAGATAATCATTAAAAGACTTTTCACCTTAAGTCTTATCCTTGTTTACTAAACATTGTCTACATCATGAGAATGGGTTGGTATATTGACAATGTTGAACCTGTTAGACACAACTTTATTTGATATCCTTGAACCTAGCTCTTGGGATCTCCAGACTAATAGGTAGAGTTGCCGCCATGCTGACTTCTTGTAGGCCTTAAACCCATTTCCTTGGATATCCTTTCAAATCCTTCTCTAGATAGGCCTAGTGTAAGTGGATACGATATATTATCCTTTGACTTTATATAGTCAACAGTGATAATACCACTAGAGAGAAGTTCTCTGACGGTACTGTAATACCCTGTAATTTTTCTAGCTTAAACTCATCCTAAAAATGACAAGGATTAGCTTTTAGAAGGAATAATTTTTAATTCGTGTGGAAGTCTTTAGATTTAAACTTTTCATTGCATAGGAAATTGAATTAGCTTTCTAACGATATAAGATTCGCCTAAATCTGATAACCGGTTAAGAAGTTATGGCTATTTTAAGTTCCTGTCGCAAAACACCGTCATTTAGACCCTTAGTGCATCGCGGAGCAGTGTAAAATCCCAATTTTTATTTTCTAGTGGCTCTCCACGATATTGGCGCATCGCGGAGAGGGATAATTTCTCAGTTATCAATTTCTAGAGATCCAGCGCGATAATGACGTGTCGAGCCATGTGCCAAAATGGAGTTTCAAAGGGGCACCGCGATGACTCTGCATCGCGGAGTCTACCCAGTCCCCATTTATCAATTTTCAGTGAGCCACCGCGATAGTGGCACGTCATGGTGTCCACCCAAATCGAAAAAATGTATGTTTTCCAGTTCCATTTAAGAGTTTAAAGGGAGTATTTTGGTAAAGCTCCGAACCCCCAATCCATCCAAAAACATAAAATTAATCTAATATCCAAGCACTTTATGCCCTATTAATTATTCTCTTAAAACAAAACCCTAGTCCATCATACTTCCTCTCCAAGAAACTCAGAATTCCTCCATTAACTCTCCTAGATAAGTCAAGATTGAGGATTCCCAATACAAGAACACTAATAATTCATCTTCAAAGCATCAATAGGAATCCAAGATTCAAGCCTTTCACTAAAGATCATCATTTAAGGTATGTGGGATTTTGAACAAGGATAATTCTTTCATCCTTATGCCCAAAACTTTATTTTAATTATGAATTTAATTTATTAGATTTTCCATGAAATTAAAGTTAGGGTTTATGCCCATTATCATCCTTTGCAAGATTATGAGATTTTACATGATTATATTTATGTTTCCATACATATTGCTGAAATTTTCAGATTTTAAGATGATTTATGAATGTTTACATTACCAAGTATGAGTTTTTAGACGTTTTAACACGAGATTGATGCTTGGATCAATAGACCCCATTTAAAGATTATTGTTTCAAGATTTGTTTGAGCTATAAGCACCACATGACTAGACTATTTTCAGATTTTAGATAAAGAATCCACTTTATTTCAGATGACTTTAGATTTAAAGAAAGAAAGGAGCATAATTGATTTTCTTGTTAACTCTTGTGTAAGATTTTGAAGTGGATTTCTTAAGATTTTGAGCATAAGATTGGGAGTAGTATTTAGCACCGAGTTGGGTAAGCTACTACAGTTTCATACCCTAGAACTACGTTCTACCATAGGTATAGATTATTAGATTATTCCCACTGCTACATGGATGACTCAGATTGTGATCACACAGATTAGAATGTTCTATTTCGATGGCAAGGGTAGAACAGCCCTACCTAATGGGGGCCAGTCGTGGGACTCCATGGATGCTCACATGGTGTATTATCGGTTAGAAGAAACTCCTAAAAGATGTTCTCTACTCTTAAAAAACTTAATGATTTGACACCTTAAGATATACAAAATAAGTTTTTAGACTCCACTTAGCTTATGTGATTAGATGAATAGAACAAAGATACAGATTTCAGAACTAAGTGTGATAACTCACAAGATTTAGATTACATGCTTTATTATTCATTGTTTACTTTAAGATTTCAGATTACTCAAGCCTAAGTGAGTCATTTACATTTAGCATGCATAATTTTATAAACCGTGATGATATTGTTTACTTATTGCATACACCCCCATATACTTAGTACATCCTCAAAGTACTAATCCACATATATGTCTATGTGCTACATTGTTTCATAATGTAGGTTCAGGTGCTCAGTCTCAACAGCATAATTGATTTTTGAGCATCTTATCTACATCTCTGCAACTGGTGAGTCCTCATAGTTCGAGGGCTTAGTTATTCAGATTTCCAGTTTACTAGTAGATATGTTTTTACTCATTTCAGACACTTGAGTCAGCTGGTGCCTATCCTAGTGACTCTCTAGATTCAGATAGTAGAGGCTTGTCGAACTACTAGATTCATATTTAGACCTTTGAGTTAGCATTCAGATTTTTAGCATTTATTTTATCAGACTTTTAAGATTTAGTATGATTCAGATATACCTAGAAGATTCAGATAGTTTTCCATATATATTATGATTTTTCATCTATATTTTTTTTAATTTAAGATTCAGATCTAGAAAAGGCAGCCAGGGTTAGCTCAGGCTACTTTTTGTTTGGAGCACCGTTTGGCATCTCGAGGATTAGATTTTGGGGTGTTACATACTTAGTATCAGAGCCAAATGTTTAGAGTGTCCTAGGGAGTCAGACAAGACGCGTTACATAGAGTCTTGATCATTGATGTAAAGCGTGTCACATCTATGAGCAAGAGGCTATGAAGCATTTAAGAAAACCATCCCTTTTTTCATGATCTATCATGCATTCAGTGTCTTTATCTACTTCTAACTCATACTTTTAGATGATAGAAAATACCTCCTTATCGAGCTAACGCTTGCAGAAATGATAACCAGCTATCTTATCTCGTAGATCCCTTGAATGAGAATATGTCACATATAGAATTTTAAGCTATATTTCAGGCGCTAGACCAAGCTTTGACAGCTAACATTCAGGGATATCATCAGGCTGTAGTCCCACCTCAGCAGGATAGGGATTTAGCTACAGCCAGAATTTAAGATTTTATGAGAATGAACCCGTCAGAATTCTTTGGGTCGAAGGCAGGTAAGGACCCACAACTATAGCTTGATGAGGTGAAGAAGATCACCCAAATTATGTATGTTTCTGAAGAAAAGTAGAGGGGAGAATGCAACTTCAATGACTTGGCAGATATTTCAGGATGCATTTTTAGACAAGTTTTTCCCACTTGAGATGAGCGAATCTAAGATAGAAGAATTCATAAACCTAAGGCAGGACTCTATGATAGTGAAGGATTATTTCCTCAAGTTCAACCAATTGTCTAAGTATGCCTCAGATTAGATGACGGACCCTAGGTCAAGCATGAGTAAGTTTGTGATCGGTGCATCTGGGATGGTATTTAAGGAGTGTAGGAATGCTATGCTTAACAGAGACATGGATCTTCCTAGATTGATGATGCATGCTCAGCAGATTGAGGTAGAAAAGATAAAAAAAATAGAGAGAGCAAATAAGAGGGCTAGAATAGGGTAGTTTGATCATGGTTAGAATAGGTCTGGAGGAGGAAATCATTCACAGTTTTAGAACCATTCACCTATGCCTATGCCTTCTTCAGCCAGTGCTCCTTAACCCAGAAATAGGTAGGAATAGTAGGGTAATTCCTCTATGTCTGGATCTTAGAATATTATGAGTAATAGGCCTAATCTCTCCCCATGTGAAAATTATGGTAAGAATAATGGAGGTAAATATTTATGGGGTCAAAAAGGTTGTTATGGTAGTAGCCAGGGTGGTCACGAAATCAAAGAATGCCAGCATGCTAGACAGGGAAATAGAGATGTTCATCCTCAGGCTTAGGCTAATAGTGCACGAGCTCCTCCAGGTCGCCAAGCTCCTCCTCAGGGTGCCTCATCTAATACCGGTGGCGATCAGTGCCAAAATTGGTTTTATGCTTCACCGTCCCGCCAGGAATAGAAAGATTCCCCAGATGTTGTTATTGTTATGCTTCATGTCTTTCATTTTGATGTTTATGTGTTATTAGACCCTGGTTTGAGTTTCTCTTATGTGACCCCATTAGTTGCTATAAATTTTGAGATAAGTCCTAAAAAGATCCCTGAACCTTTCTTGGTGTTTGCCTTAGTAGGTGAGTTAGTTATTGCCAAACGAATTTATAAAAAGTGTCCTATCATTATTCTTTATAAAGTCATTTTAGCAGACCTGATAGAGTTATATATGGTTGATTTTGATCTTATTTTGGGTATGGATTGGCTTCATTCTTGTTATGCTTCTATAGATTGTCGCACCTGAGTGATGAAGTTTTAGTTTTCAGAAGAGCCAGTTTTTGAGTGGCCAGGTAATTTAGTGTCTCCCAAGAGTCATTTCATATCCTATCTTAAGGCTAGAAAGTTGATAACCAAAGGTTGCATTTACCATTTAGTTTGAGTTAAAGACACTAAGTTTGAGACTCCAACACTTCAATCCATCAGAGTAGTCAATGAGTTTCCTAATGTTTTTTCAGAAGATCTCCCAAGGGTACCTCCCGTTAGGGAAATAGAATTTGGTATTGACCCTTGCCCAGATACTCAACCTATTTCTATCCCTCCTTATCGTATGGCTCCCGCAGAACTTAAGGAGTTGAAGGAGCAACTCAAAGATCTTCTAGATAAAGGTTTCATAAGGCCTAGTGTTTCTCCATGGGGCACTACCGTCCTATTCGTGCAAAATAAAGATGGCCCCTTGTGTATGTGCATCGACTATTGTCAGCTGAATAAGGTTACAGTCAAGAACAAATGTCCTCTTCCTCGAATTGAAGACTTGTTTGATTAACTCCAAGGTGCAAGTTATTTCTCAAAGATAAACCTTAGATCCGGCTATTATCATCTTAAAGTGAGGGAATGTGATATTCTAAAGACAACCTTTAGAACCTGTTATGGTCATTTTAAGTTTCTAGTCATGTCTTTTGGGCTAACCAATGTTCCAGCAACTTTCATGGACCTCATGAGTTGACTGTTCAAACAGTATCTAGACATGTTTGTCATAGTGTTCATAGATGATATCCTTTTGTACTATCTTAGAGAGAATGACCATGTGGATCATCTTAGAATTATCTTGCAAACTCTTAGAGATCATTAATTATTCGCCAAATTCAGCAAGTGTGAATTTTTGTTAGGTCAGTAGCCTTTCTCGTTCCTATTATTTCTATTGATGGCATTAGAGTTGATCCCTAAAAGATAGAAGCCATAAAAAATTAGCCTAGACCTATCTCTCCATCAGACATTAGGAGCTTCGTGGGTCTAGCTGGCTATTACCATCATTTTGTTGAACGTTTCTCATCTATTGCATATCCTATGTCTAGATTGACCCAAAAGAAAGTTAAGTTCCAATGGTCAGATTCCTACGAGAAAAGTTTTCAGGAGTTGAAGACTCGACTCACTTCAGCCCTAGTCCTAGCATTACCAGATGGTATAGATGGTTTTGTGGTGTATTTTGATGCCTCTAGAGTTAGTTTGGGTTGTGTGTTAATGCAGAAAGGTAAGTTCATAGCCTATGCCTCTAAACAACTTAAGCCTCATGAAAATAATTACCCGACCCATGATCTAGAATTAGCTGCTGTGGATTTTGCTTTGACAATCTGGAGACACTATCTGTATGGTGTTCATGTTGATGTATTAATGGACCACAAAATCTTGCAGTATGTATTTACTCAAAGGGAGTTGAATCTCCATCAGAGAAGGTGGTTAGAGTTGCTGAAAGACTATGATATGAGTGTGTTATATTATCTGGGCAAGGCCAATGTAGTGGAAGATGCCCTTAGTAGATTGTTTATGGGTAGTGTTGCTTATGTAGAGAATAATAAGAAAGAGTTAGCTTGAGAAATTCATAGTTTGGCTAGATTGGGTGTTAGATTAGTTGACTCAGCTGAGGGGAATATTTGGGTTCAGAGCAGTTCCAAATCTTTCCTAGTTTTGAAAGTGAAAGAGAAGCAAGATATGGGTTCTAGTTTGGTCCAACTGAAGGAGTCGGTTAAAGACTAAAAGGTAGAGGTTTTCTCCCAAGGAGGGATGGTGTATTGAGATTCCAAAGTAGATTGTGTGTGCCATGTGTTGATGATTTGAGGCAGCTGATTATGGTGGAAGCACATGGTGCACGTTATTTTATTTATCCAGGTGCTACCAAGATGTACCACAATTTGCCGAAAATCTATTGGTGGAATGGTATGAAGAAAGATATAGCAGAGTTCGTAGCTCAGTGTGCAACTTGTCAATAGGTTAAGGTAGAGCACCAAAGACCTGGTGGTACATTATAAGAGTTTGGTATTCCCACTTGGAAGTGGGAAGAGATGAACATGGATTTTGTGACTGGTTTACCCCAATCGCGTCATCATCATGATTTAATTTGAGTTATTATAGATAGATTGCCTAAGTTAGCATATTTCTTGCCAGTTCACACATCTTATATAGCTGAAGATTATGCTAAATTGTATATACGAGAGTTATTCAGATTGCATAGAGTTCCCTTGTCTATCATCTCAGATAGGGGTAATCAGTTTACTTTCTAGTTTTGGAAATCCTTTCAGAAGGGTCTTGGTACCTAAGTCCATCTTAGTTTAGCTTTCCACCCTCAGAAAGATGGTCAGGTAGAGAGGACCATCCAAACTCTAGAAGATATGTTGAGGACATATGCTCTTGATTTCAAGGGTAGTTAGGATGAGCATTTTCCATTAATTGAGTTCGCTTATAACAACAGTTATCATGCTAGCATTTGAATGGTTCCATTTGAGGATCTTTATGGGAGGAGATGTAGATCACCGATAGGTTGGTTTGAAGTGGGTGAGGACATCTTACTTGGGCCTGATGCAGTATTTGAGGCCATGGACAAAGTTAAGTTAATTAGAGAAAGATTGAAAACAGCCCAGAGTCACCATAAATCATATGCAAATGTGAAAGGAAGGGACCTCGAATTTGAGGTTGGTGATTTAGTGTATCTGAAGATTTCACCCATGAAAGAGGTGAAGAGATTTGGCAATAAGGGGAAGCTTAGTCCCCGGTATGTTGGCCCTTATAGAATTCTGAGTCGTGTTGGAAAAGTAGCTTATGAGCTTGAGTTGCCCGCAGACTTGTTACCCGTTCATCCTGTATTCCACGTTTCGATGCTAAAGAAGAGTATTAGTGACTCCACCATCGTAGTTCCTTCAGAAAGCTCAGATATTCAGAACAACCTTTCATACAAAGAGATTCTAGTTGAGATTTTAGACCATCAGCTCCGTAGACTAAGGAATAAAGAAGTTCCCTTGGTTAAAGTTCTTTGGCGAAATCAGTCAGTTAAGGGTGCTACTTGGGAAGCAGAAGCAGAAGTAGACATGAGAGAGAAGTACCTTTTTCTCTTCTCCATAAACTCAGATCTAGCCGAAGGTAATACTCTTCCTTAATTCAGTTCTTTTTTAATAGTACATTCAGCTATATAGTTGTCCTCATGTATGTTCATGCACTCGCAGAATTACTCAGAAGCTTAGAATGATTTAGATTCAACTGTTCAGTTTATCTTAGTTGTGTATGCTATCTTAGATCATCAGATTTCTCAGTAATTTTGGCTTAACTAGCCACATTCGAGGATAAATGTTCCCAAGGGGGAGATATTATAATACATCGCGATTTTCCTATCTTAAACTTATCCCAAAAATGATAAGGATTATATTCTAGAATGAAAGATGTTTATTTCGTGTGGAATTCTTTATATTTGAACTTTCCATCATGTAGAAAATTGAATTAGCTTTCCAACGATATAAGATTCGCCTAAATCCGATAACCTGGTAAGAAGTTATGACTATTTTAAGTTCCTATCGCAAAACATCATCATTTAGACCCTTAGAGTGTAGCACAGAAGTGTAAAATCCCAATTGTCATTTTCCAGTGTCCCTCCGCGATATTGGCGCATCACGGAGAGGAAAAATTTTCAAATTGCCAATTTCCTGAGATCCAGCGCAATAATGACGTGTCGCTCCATGTGCCAAAATAGAGTTTCAAAGGGGCACCGTGATGACTCCGCATCGTAGAGTCTGCCCATTCCCCTTTTGTCAATTTTTAATGAGCCACTGAGATAGTGGCACATCACGGTGGCCACCCAAATTGGAAAAATATGTGTTTTTCATTTTCGTTTAAGAGGTTGGGTATTTTGGTAAATCCCTCAACCCGCAATCCGTCCAAAAACATAAAATTAATCAAATATCAAAGCGCTTTATGCCCCATTCATTATTCTCTTCAAAACAAAACCCTAGTTCATCATACTTCCTCTCCAAGAAACTCAGAATTCCTCCATTAACTCTCCAAGATAAGTCAAGATTGAGGATTTCCAATACAAGAACACTAAGAATTCATCTTCAAAGCATCAATAGGAATCCAAGATTCAAGCCTTTCATCAAAGATCATCATTTAAGATATGTAGGGTTTTGAACAAGGATAATTCTTTCATCTTTGTGCCCAAAACTTTATTTTAATTATGAATTTACTGTAATTTATGAGATTTTCCATGAAATTAAAGTTAGGTTTTATGCCCATTATCATCCTTTGCAAGATTATGAGATTTTTAGATTTTAAGATGATTTATGAATGTTTACATTAACAAGTATAAATTTTTAGACGTTTTAACATGAGATTGATGCTTGGATCAATAAACCCCATTTAAAGATTGTTGTTTCAAGATTTATTTGTGCTATAAGCACCCCATGACTAGACTATTTTCAGATTTTAGATGAAGAATCCACTTAATTTCAGATGACTTGAGATTTAAAGAAAGAAAACAACATAATTGGTTTTCTTGTAAACCCTTGTGCTAGATTTTAAAGTGGATTTCTTAAGATTTTGAGCATAATATTGGGAGTAGTATTTAGCATCGAGTTGGGTAAGTTTCTTCGGTTTCAATCCCCAGAACTACGTGCCACCATAGGTACAGATTATCAGATTATTCCCACTTCTGTGTGGATGACTCAGATTGTGATCACACAAATTAGAATGTTCTATTCTGATGGCAAAGGTAGAACAGCCCTACCTAACGAGGGCCAGTCGTGGGACTCCATGGATGCTCACATAGTGCATTGTAGGTTAGAAGAAACTCCCAAAAAATGTCCTCTACTCTTAAAATAGTTTAATGATTTGAAATTTTAAGATATACAAAATAAGTTTTTAGAATCCACTTAGCTTATGTGATTAGAGGAATAGAAAAAAGATACAGATTTCAAAACTAAGTATGATGAATCAGAAGATTTAGATTACATGCTTTATTATTCATGTTTTACTTTTAGATTTTAGATTACTCAAGCCTAAGTGAGTCATTTATATTTAGCATGCATGATTTTATAAACCGTGATGATATTGTTTACTTATTGCATACACCCTCGTATACCCAATACATCCTCAATGTACTAATCCATATATATGTTTATATGCTACATTGTCTCATAATTTAGGTTTAGGTGCTCAGTCTCAGCAACGTAATTGATTTTCGAGCATCTTATCTACATCCGTATAGCTGGTGAGTCCTCATAGTTCGAGGTCTTAGTTATTCAAATTTCTAGTTTACTAGTAGATATATCTTTACACATTTCAGACAGTTGAGTCAGCTGGGGCCTGTCCCTGTGACTCTCTAGATTCAGATAGTAGAGGCTTGTTGGACTACTAGATTTAGATATAGACCTTTGAATTAGCATTCAGATTTTCAGTATTTGTTTTATCAGCCTTTTGATATTTAGTATGATTCAAATATGCCTGGAAGATTTAGATAGTTTTCCACATATATTATAATTTTTCATCTATAGTTTCCTTAATTTAAGATTCAGATCTAGAAAGGGCAGCCAGGGTTAGCTCAGGACTATTTGTAGTTCGGAGCACTATGTGGCATCCCGAGGATTAGATTTTGGGGCGTTAGAGGTATTATGTCTCTATCTTATATGATAAAATTTACTATTGTACATCATTCTCCCTATCCTACCTATTGCCGCTTAGCTATCATAGTGTATACATACTAGTGCCACTGGTTTTGGCCAATGAGGAATATCTTTAAAGAAATTTCGAAGCCATTCTACTTCTTCACTGGTTTTATCCAATGCAATAAATTCAGATTCCACTGTAGATTAAGCAATACATATCTGTTTGGATGACTTCTAAGAGACCGCTCCTCCACCGATAGTAAATATATATCCACTTGTGGATTTTACGTTTGATCCGGTGATTCAACTTGCATCACTATATCATTAAAGCACCACGGGATATTTATTATAATGCAAAGCATAGTCTTGAGTGTATTTAAGATACCCCAAAACTCTTTTCATTGCCATCCAATGAGTTTTGTTGGGATTATTCATGAACCTACTCAACTTACTAATAACGCATGCTATGTCTTGTCGTGTATAATTTATTATATACATTAAAAATCCTAATACTCTTACGTACTCCAATTGTGAGTCACTTTCACCCTTATTCTTTCGAAGGGTGAAGCTCACATCCAATGGAGTCTTGGCAATACCAAATTCCATACACTTAAATTTGTCAAGTACTTTTTCGATGTAGTGAGACTGTGACAATGCCAATCCTTGGGTAGTTCTATGGATTCTTATTCCTAATATCATATCCGCAACTCCAAGGTCTTTCATATAAAACTTGCTCTCAAGCATTAATTTTGTAGCATTTATGTTTGAAATGTCTCTACTGATGATCAACATATTATCCACATACAAACAAATAATGACTTGGTGATTTGGAGTGTCTTTAATGTAAACACATTTATCACATTCATTAATATTGAACTTGTTTGCCAACATGGTTTGGTCAAACTTCGCATGTCATTGTTTAGGTGGCTGTTTTAGTCCATAAAGGGACTTAACAAGTTTACACACCTTATTTTCTTTTCTAGGAACCACAAAACCCTCTGGTTGTTCTATGTAGATTTCTTCCTCCAATTCTCCATTTAGGAATGTTGTTTTTATATCCATTTGATAGATTTCAAGACCATATACCTCCGCCAAGGCAATTAACATATGAATTGACATTATCCTTATTACAGGTGAGTATGTATCAAAGTAATCAAAGCCTTCTTTCTATTTGAAGCCTTTTACTACAAGTCTTGCTTTGTATTTGTCAATAGTACCATTAACTTTCATTTTCCTTTTGAAGATCCATTTAGAACCTAAAGGTTTATTTCCTGTAGGAAGATCAACAAATTCTCATGTATGGTTTCTTAAGATTGAATCAATCTCACTATTGACTGCCTCTTTCTAAAAGGATGTGTTTGAAGACGCCATCGCTTCATTAAATATTTGAGGCTCATTTTCTAAAAGAAATGTTACAAAATTCAATCAAAACAAAGTCGACGTTCTTTGATGTGTACTATGTCTTAGATTTTCATCATTATGTACATCCTCACTTAGTTCATCTCAAGGTCGTTTAGACCCCCCACTACACTGTTCATGTCTAGTTTTATATGGATAAATGTGTTTAAGGAATTCAACATTATCTGATTCAATTATCGTATTTTCATTGATATCTGAATGTTCGAATTTATGAACCAAAAACAAACATGCTTTACTACTTTTAGCTATCCTATGAACACGCAGTCTACCGTCTAAGGTCCTATCCATACTCTTTTAGGCATAGGAGCTTGGATCTTTGCTAGACACCCCACACTTTTAAGTATTTCAAGTTGGGTTTCCTTCCTTTCAATTTTTCAATGGAATTGATTGTGTAACTATGGAGAAATCTATTGAGTATTCGATTGGCTATAAGGATAGCCTCCCCCCGCCCCCACAAGTGTTTGCAGTAAACTTGAACTTATAAGTAACGCATTCATCATTTTCTTCAAAGTTTGATTTTTTCTTTCTGCAATTCCATTACATTGAGGTGAATATGGGGTCATAGTTTGATGGACAATTCCATTCTCTACGCATATTTCTGTAAAGGGAGATTCATATTCTTCGCCCCTATCACTTCTTATAGTTTTGATTTTTTTTTCTCTAACTGATTTTTAACTTTAGTTTTGTATTATCTAAACGCATCTATTGCTTCATCCGTACTATTTAGCAAATAGACATAACAATATCTAGTGCAATAGTCAATAAAAGTTATAAAATACTTTTTCCCACCACGTAATGGTGTTGAATTTATATCACAAATGTCAATGTGTATTAAGTCTAAGGGATTGAAATTCCTTTCAACGGACTTATACAAATGCATAGCATACTTTGATTCCACACACATTTGATACTTTGATTTATTGCACTCAAAGTTTGGCAAAACTTCTAAGTTAATCAGTTTTTGCAAAGTTTTGTAATTGCATGTCCTAAATGTTCATGCCATAATTCATTAGACTCAAGAAAGTAAGTAGAAGCAGAACTTTTATTAATTTCAATAGTCATTATATTCATCTTATATAGGCCCTCAATAAGATAGCCTTTTCCTACATACACTTTTCCTTTGGTAATTACAACTTTTCTGAAAATAGTTACACATTTGAATTCGTTTTTATCTAGAAGTGATATAGAAATCAAGTTCTTTCTTAACTCTGGTACATATAGGACATTTTTTAGTGTCAAAACTTTGCCTTAAGTCATTTTCAAGCATACTTTTCCTATTCCTTCTATTTTTGCAGTAGCGGAGTTAGCTATGAAGATCTTTTCTTCTCATTGATCAGCAGTGAACGTTGCGAAAAACTCTTTATTAGCATAAACATGGCAAGTGGCTCCAGAATCCATCCACCATTTGTGAGGATTTCCCACCAAGTTGTATTCAGACAGCATGGCATACAGATCGTTCACTTTCTTTTGAATTTGTTCTTGGGTTGATTGCTTTCATGTCTTGTTTCTTTATCTTTTTAGAGTTGTTCTGGTCATCTTCTATAATATTTGCTCCATTTATTGTAGAATTTCCTCTCAACCTTCTTTCATCAGCTTTATTGTCTTTTTCAATGCACAATCTCACTATTAGATCTTTGACTGACTTCTTCTTACATTTGTGTTTTAAGTAGTTCTTGAAGTCCTTCCACATAGGTGGTAACTTCGCTATTATAGCTGTAACTTGAAACGCTTCATTCACGATCAAACCTACAATAAAGTTTATGTGAATATTAAGAACATTTTTAAATTCTTCAACAAAGGTATTTGTTAAAATCATACCTTCCGCAAGGAGATCATGGATGATCACTTGTAGTTCCTGAACTTGGAATACAATAGACTTGTTGTCGATCATTTTATATTCCAAGAATCTTGCAATGAAGAACTTTTTAGTTCCTGCATCCTCAATCTTATACTTCCTTTCTAGCTCTCCCGACAACTCTTTTATTGTCTTTGTTCCATTGTAACCATTATATAAGTCCTCTTGCAGACCACTCAATAAGTAATTTATGCAAAGGAAATCGGAGTATTTCCAAGCCTCCACAATAATAAATTGCTCTTGGTCAGAGGTTCCCTCGGGCACCTTGGAGCTTCTTCAAATGTGAACCTTTGAATACAAAGAGTTGTGAGGTAGAAAAACTTTTTCTATTGCCACTTGTTGAAGTTAATACCCGTGAATTTTTTGTATTTCTCCTCAAGTGTCATTGCTTATGAAACATTATTACGACTCATCGTGGCAATACTAGTTGTTGCCACAATCGTTGCAGTATCATGCATTTGACTTTCATTAGTCATTTTCCCGTCACAACAAGATAACACTTTAGTCTATAAAAATACTACTTATAAAGTTGTAGCAACTTTAAACACACCGTGTTTCTGACTTTCAGTCGTCAATCGAGTGATATTTAACTTGTGATGAAGATTTTATTTCTTCAAACCACAAGTTAAGTTCAAACAGAGTAGAAAGCTTAAAGGTTTAATCTCCGGAAATCAAAAGAATATAGATTTTGTAAAGTTGATTATTCCTTAAGATTATTATTTTCAATATTTTCGGGTACACAAATCTGTATTTAGGTACACAATAACTTCAACACAAGTTCTAGTCTAAAAATAAGGATAGCTATGAAGTTCCACAACACCTTCAACACAAGATTAAAAATAATCTATCCAAAAAGTGTGTTGTAGTTTCAGAAATAAGATGAAAAAGAAATTTAAAGCCAAGTCCCCTGACTTCACGGCATGTCCTTAAGGAATAATTTCCCTCACTGTACCCGAGGTTATGTAATTTTTCTCTCAAAATAAAATGGCCTTCAATCCAGCAAAAGTGGTACCTCAAATTATTGGATTCATCGAACTCATTCAATAGTTAATGATCACACTGAGTTTTTCTAAAGATATGAAGAATGTTTTTTCTGTCAAAAATTATGTTAATACCTGAGAAATATGTTAGGTATTTATAGCCTAAATGTGTCCCTTCAGAAATGATGCATTGGTACTAGAAAAGGCACATTTTCAGTACAGTCATGTCACTTACGCCCACTCTATGTAGGATCTGCGATCGTAGGTGACATTGTCGAAATACCAGTAGCTTCTTGTACTTGATGTACGCCCGTATGTTACCTAGGTGCGCGCACAGATCGTGCTATTGCAAGAACCAGTATTTGTTTTACCTCGAAGGGTCGCATCCCTTCAGGTACGTTGTGCATGTATTTGCATGGCATCCAAAATGCACTCGTACATGGAGAAAAATATTTCTATCAGATTCTTTGGATTAAAATTTCACTTGTTCATCATGTTTCAAATAAATTTTATCCAGAAAGATAGATCTCATTGATCGATCATTTTCCAAATTCAAATCCAAATTTGAAGTCGAAGCCGAGCCGAGCTAGCGACGATGACGACAGCGCGAGGCACCACCTTGTTCTTTTCTCACTATCCAAGTGGAGATGTGTTTCTCAATATAAACACATGAAGGTTTCTTTCTCCCACCAATGTGGGAGAATTTAGTAAGCTTTCCTATTTGAACACACTTTTTATTTTTAGTGTAGACTCAATTTTCTCCACTATTTTTTCCTCAATTTTTCATTCACACATACACCTTGAACCTAACAATAAAGTGATGTGCTTCATACAAAAAATGATTGATGGAGGAGGCCTCAGAAAATGTCAATTTCCATTTTACGGTGATAGGGGAGAAGATAGTGTTGGCATGGAAATTGGTTTATGTCATGTGGCTGATCTCCTTTGTGTTACTCTGTCCCCAATGAAAAAAAATACTAGTATTTATAAGAGAGAAGAGAAAGAACACTGAGGGAAAAGGAAGAAAAAGGAATTTGACAAATCTTTTCTTACAAAAATAAGGTAAAAAGAATAAAAGGGTATATGATTGTGAGTTTAAGAAAATATTTTATGTGAATCATTTGGGAAAAAATATATTATTTCATGTAAAGTCAAGATTTTGTTAAAATTCACAAATATAGAAAGATTTGATAATGTTTTAAATTTGAATTTTGAATATTAATCCTATTTAAGACTCAATGAATTTCATTCAAAACTAACTATCAAATTATTAAGTGAATAAAAATAATAATAAGTTATTAAATCAATCTTTATATTTATAGTAAAAAAATTACAATAAAAGAATAACAATTCTAAAAATATTTGATCAAATACGTATAAACTAAAGAAAAATGAAAAGAATAATTAAAAAAAAATTTCAGTTGAAAAATATTATATAATAATAAAAATAATTAAAAACAACAACAACAACAACAACAACAACAACAACAACAACAATAATAATAATAATAATAATTGAATGCATAAATATGTTGGTAAATATCAATAAAATTATTTAGGTATATTATTTTTAAATTAGTAAAATATAAAGTTGAATGATAAAATAAATTGTGTACGTCAAAACTATGTTTCCAACACACATCTTCAATTGAAATTTAAATAATATGTAAATAATTATTAACATTAGATTTGTTAAAATAGCAGCCTAGGAGGCATATCGGAAGGTCAAAATTGGGTGTCAACAAGAGGAGTAATCAATGTTTTTTTGATAGCTTAATTTTCTTTACTTTAATGAAAGGAACTATTCCCTTCTTAATATGATTTTCTTGTTCAACATACTTTGAATAGCTCTCTTCAGCCTTTTTTGCTGGCTTCACGTTTTTTTTAGATGATCATTTTTACCACACTGAGTACATAATAAGTTGTTAGACACAAACATATATTTACTGTGGGGATTATATGGGGGATTAATCTTTTGATTCCCTAGACCATTCCCTTCATTGGATCTTTGATAAGTTAGACTAGCTAAGATTTGAGATGAGTCAGTCAATTTAAGATATTTGCTAAGTTCTTCCTTTATTTAGACCAGGTCCCTTTCCAGTTCAACATTTCTCTCAAGTGAGACTACAAAGTCTACTTTGGATTTATTCATATTCACTTCAAGTTCATGTTGAAGACTGTTTGCTTAACTTTTTCCTTTTGAGACACACTCAGAGTGTTTTCTCAACTTCTCTTTAAGATCATCATTTTTAGAGAACATTACACAGAGTTGTTCCCTAAGCTAAGAAATCTGAATAGTTAGAGCAACTTTTTTATTTTTAAGATTGTAGAGACTTTTATCTTAAATATCTTACTCCGTAGTAGTCTCACACAAGCAATCAATCAAGACATTAGCTAAACTCTTTAGTTTCTTTAAGGAATAGTTATCAAGTTTTGCTTAATGTCAAGGAGAATTACCTCTTCATCATCTTCATCTTCTAATTTTGCAAATAGAGAGTCAAAAGCATCATTGCTGTCCTCCACAACTATTATGGATGCATATTTGGGGTACTCAGATGCATCAGACTCCCTGGATGAGTCTCCCCAAGCAGCTAGTGTATGCTTGACAACATAGTCAATAGAAACTTTTTATTTTTTATTTTTATGGGACTCGGTCCTTTCATTTCCTATATCACCAATAGTCTTGGTATAATATTTGTACTCTATGCTATGCATTATGCAATAGATGATAAAATTCTCTTGTTTGACACATTTGTGATAGAGGTCATTTGCATTTGCATCTCTACTTGAGTCTCTCATCCTCAAAAATCTATTTCTCCTTATAACTTTGTGGAATCTACGAGTAAGATAAGACAAATTCTTGTCTTTGTCACTTGAATCATCTTTTGAAGCCTTAAGAACTAAGGTCTTTTGTCATAACCCATGTCGAGGCCCTGGTTGTGATGAGTATCTCGAATCATAGGGGTCTATAAGACCCCTTAGCATACTATCATGAGTAAAACTCATTCAAAAAAAATAAGGAATATATAATAAAGTATTTAAGAGTATTTTTACTAAAATTTTTTCAACAAAGTCATAACAAAACAACAACTCAAATCCAGTCTATAAAGCCTTTACTAATGATTATCTATCTAAGTTAGGATAAGACCCCCGGCTGGACTATAGAACTGAAAGAACCTAAAATAAAATAAAGGCATTTCCACGAGTGGGTGCTCGCTAATTCAGAAACTTGTAGAAATCCTATTGTGGCATGGGGCTATAGGACTAAGCCTTAAAACCTACATTATGAGAAAATGAATTTATCTGAGGATGACCAATACTTGGAATATATCAGTATGCAGAACAATCCAAAAATAAAATATATTTCATACATGATAATCAAGATCATTCAGAAAAATAATTTAGCATAATAGAGATCATAACACATGGGAATATCTAAAAGCTTCAATATATCTCTTAAAGAGAAAAACTTGATTCTTTTCTTTACTTCTGAGCTAGATGGCATCCTGACCTTTCTACTAACCATGGCTTATATAGGTCCAAATTTAAAAAATTTTCCAAGCCCCTAATCTAAGTTTTTCACGGTAAGTGGAGTCTCTATATTCTATTATAGTATAATGAAAGGCCCAATGCCTTGGCCTTGAAAATTTTTATAGTTTTGGACATTCTATTAATAGTACGACTCAAGGTACTAGTCGTACCTACTGGATATAACTTAGTGACCCCATCTCGTACACTATACAATGTGGTAGGGGTTACACATTATCCTAGATATGACTTAGGCTCCTATGGCTGTACCTTTGGGTACGAGTCGTACCATGGCAAGTCGTATGGAATCTTAGGTGTTGGCTTGATGAGGCTATCTTAGGTACAATTCAGGGTATGGTTTATGGTACTATTTGTACCCTTGGGTATGATTCAAGAGTGGGTATTTATACCCTAGGCTTTGTGGTGGTCCTTGGTATGGCCTGGGGTATGAGTTAGGGTACCACTCATACCATAGGGTACAACTTAGTGAGGGAGTTATACCCTTCTGCGGGGTGACTTCCATCTTTTAAGCTGAGTTCTTTATAGACATTTCCCACCCTAAAAACCTTAAGTACCCTCACTATATATGTCATTTTAGCCTTTCATTACATTCATTTGGTGGATCAAACATACCAAATACACTCTAAACTTCTTCTACTAGATTGGAGGTTAGGGTTTCAAGAGGGTTCATCTAGAGGCAAGAGAAGTGTGTAGTTCTTTAGTGAATCATATTGTATATGGAATATATCTCTTCTCTCATTGTTAGTTCCAAATATCATGTGTTTTAAACAATGATTTTGACTTGTATATGGTGTCTTTTTATTCAAATATTGAGGGTTTTAAAGCACAATGTTGGGTAATGTTTATTCTCGCTTTATGTAATACCCCAAGAGTACAACCTAGATTCCATATGGTGCCTACAGCCCCTAAGGACCAAGCTAACCCATGCTGGTACCTACTATGAGAACTAATTAAAATAACAAAGAAGCTGCACGAAATTTAACTGGAACGCCATAAGGTTTTAACAACTAAAAATGACACTGAATCATGGTTCCAAAATGTCTGAAACCATACTAGCAATACTGATAGAAATAACCAATAATATAATCTAAAATTGACTAACCATCTGTACTAGTCTGAAAGCCTTTAAACTGACTGAATGTGGAGTTGATGGGACAAGCCCCCAACTAACTCCAAATGACTACTGGAATGAAACACTGAAATAACCAAATCGGTCCTCGAAGTATGAGGACTCACTACTACTAATGCTTCTGATACGTTGGAATGTCTAAGTGCGGTCGGGAACCTGAGCGTCCGAACCTATGATACGAGACATCATAGCATAAGAAATGAGTATGCGGTCAGTACTTTAAATCTAATGATATACTAATTGAAAATAGGTAGATATGCATGGCTTTGTGCATGTGTAGTAACTGACTAAATAAATAACATTAGATAACTGATGAACAATATTCATAGAAACTGTGAAATCTAAGGATGCATGACAAAGCATATGACATGATACTGAAATAGTCTGTGAACTGAAAGCACTAAAATCTAATGAATGATCAACTGATAACTATATGCTACAGTCAATACAAACCTTAACAGAATTATAATGAAGACTTGACTAAAACTATGGAAGATATCTATAACCGACCTGCCCCAATATAAATAATCAGGGTCAAACCTGTAACCCCAATTGGAAGCGTGCCAGTACAATGCCATAGGTACTAACAATGGCTTTGTAGATCCACTAATGTGATGTCCCGAAGGACTAGGATGTCATGCCTATTTGATGGGGGACCCCTCAAAGTCTACGGTGGTGTCATAGGTCTGGAACTCAGGGACTTCTACTAAAGTCTCATGCCTACTGATGGGGGAGACAAATTCCCCATTCTTACTGACGGGGGAGATGCCATTCCTACATTCACTTGGTGCTAAGTGTTACTACCAATTGAATGATACCGACTATTAAACTGAACTAAGTTTAACTGATTATGAGTTCTGATAGTGCTCATTAACATAATAATAACTGAGAAATTAACTATGCTCATGGTTTAACTGAAATCATTCTGAGGATACTAGAAGTATCTAGACAGCTAAGTTTAGGGTATTCGAACCCCCAAGACTCGATAGTATTAACAACAAAATCATACTAAAACTTTAAGGACATGATATGTAGTCCATATTCAAAACTCATTCTTTAAGGCATTTCATCAAACACTTGCAATGCATGGCTTAAACATCAGACTAGTCTTAAATATATTGTAGTAGTAGCATGATTTTGATACTAATCATCAATTAAGGCTTACATCAGTTAACAACATCATTCAAATATGTAGGGTTTAATAATGACAATAATTTTGAGTAAACATGATATAAAATTTGAAATTCACAAAAGTTCATGGACATAGTTCATAAAAATATGTAAAGATCATACTTTTTAACTTGAAATTGGGTTCTTGGACTCCATGAGTCAAAAGGGATCATGGATGAACATCTAACATACCTTAATTGAATAATTTGTGAGGTTTCTTCGTGGTTTCCTTAAAAGTTGAGCTTGTCTCTTGAAGAACTAGGGTTTGTTCTTAAGAGAGAATGGCTTTCAATTGAGAGAATTTGAGTGAAAGATGGCCAAATATGCTATTTAGGGCTTTAATCCCATGTTATGAACCAATCTGGTGAAGGGAAAATAACCCATTTGACCCCAAAAATGTAGAAAAACACTAAAAAATGCACGAATCAGACAGGGAAGGGTGTCGCGGGCTCTAGAGCGTTGCTCGAAAATGGGTGCCACGGGCTCCATCGCGGGCTCCCCAGCATCGGACTAGGTAGGGTGTGATGGGCTTATCACCCTCTGCTGCTGTTTTGGAAGTCCAAATACTCCCTTATGCTTGTTTGAAAATTTTGAAACTCACCCGAGTTATACTATTGACTTCCTCGATTATGAATCAACTTAAAAACTAACTGTCCAATGTTGGGAAGGTTGAAAATAAATTCATCAAAGTTTGAGGGCTTTAGAATTGACTAAGTCCTAACACTTAGTAAAATATTCGAAGTCTTGTACCCCTTTTTACATGCAAGAGTGAGATGAAATGAGTTGAGGTTCTTTTAGGGTTTTACAATATCTCTCCCTGGGAACATTCGTCCTTGAATAAGGATGGTTAAGCTGAGAACACTGAGGTATTGAGGTTACATGCTGAATATACATACTGAAAACATTATTACATAACTGAGTCTGAAATAAAATACATGACTGAACTGATTTCGTGAATGCAAAGGCAACATGAGAATGATAGGAGCCGGGACTAAGTACGGAACAGAAAATCTAAGAGAATCTTTTACCTTAAACTGAGTCTGAGTTTTAAAAGAAAATATGAGGGTACGTGATTCGCATATCTACTTTTATTTCCTAAGTGGCTCCCTCAACGGACTGGTTTCGCCAAAAAACTTTGACCAAGGGAACTTCTTTGTTCCTAAGCCTCCTAATCTGGAGATCAAGGATCTCCACTGGAATTTCCTCATAGGATAGGCTATTCTGAACATCTACACTTTCTAATGGAACAAATACAGATGGGTCACCAATACACTTCTTTAAGATAGGAAACATGAAACACTGGGTGCCCTGATGCCAAATCTGTAGGCAACTCAAGCTCATAAGCTACTTTTCATAGCGACTCAAGATCCTATAAGGGCCAACATATCGGGGATTGAGATTTCCCTTCTTACCGAACCTCTTTACACCCTTCATGGGAGAGATCTTTAGATATACAAAATCACTAATCTCAAATTTGAGATCTCTCCTCCTCATATTTGTTTAAGATTTCTGTCGGCTTTGGGCTGTCTTAAGCCTCTCTTTGATTAGCTGAACTTTATCCAAAGCATCAAATACTGAATTTGGCCCCATCAACATAGTATTACCTACCTCAAACCAACCAATTAGAGATCAATATCTCCTCACATATTGAGCCTCAAATGGAGCCATCTGGATACTGGAATGATAACTATTGTTGTACGTAAACTCAATCAATGGCAAGTGATCATCCCAACTACCCTTAAAGTCGATAACACAGGCCCTCAACATATCCTCCAAGGTCAGAATGGTCCTCTCTGCCTTGCCATCCGTATGAGGATGAAGGGCTGTACTGAGACAAACTTGGGTACCAAGACCTTTCTGAAAATCCTTCCAAAAATAGGGGTAAATCGAGTACCTCTATCTGAAATGATGGACAAAGGGACTCCATGCAACCTAACCAACTATCTAAGGTAGAGGTTAGCATAGTCCTTGACTGAATAAGAAGTATGAACTGGTAAGAAATTGGTTGATTTGGTCATCCTATCCACAATGACCTAAATCGAATCATGTTGATGATGAGTACGAGGCAAACCTATCACGAAGTCCATGTTCATTTCCTCCCACTTCCAATTTGGAATATTGTACTACTGCATATAACTACTAAGCTTTTGGTGCTAAATCTTAACCTACCGATAAGTAGATCACTTAGCTATAAACTCTGGAATATCCTTCTAACTACCACTCCACCAATAGATTTCCTGCAGATCGTGGTACATCTAGTGGCCCCTAGGAGAATAGAATAACGCGCACCATACGCGTCTATAAGAACCCGCTGTCTCAACTCATCTACACATGGCACACATAGTCTACCCAAGCAACACAACACACCATCCCCCTTTTGGAAGAATACCTCTATTTTTTGATCTTTGACTGACTTCTTTAACTTAACTAATCTGGGATCCCTATCTTGCTTTTCTTTTACTTCGGCAACCAAAGAAGATTCCAAACTGTTCTTCACCCAAACATTTCTCTCAGCTGAATCAATCAAACGGACACTTAATTTGGCTAGCTAATGAACTTCCCTAACTATCTTTTTCTTATCCTCCTCAACATGAGCAATACTTCCCATAGACAATTTACTTAGGGTATCTGCCACTGCATTAGCATTGCCCATCTAGTACAAAACACTCACATAATAGTCTTTCAATAACTCTAACCATCTTTTCTGATGAAGATTTAGATTTTTCTACAAAAAAATGTACTGTGAGATTTTATGATCTATGAACACATCAATATGCATCCCATACAAATAGTGCCTCCAAATCTTTAAGGAAAACATAACAGCTACTAGTTTAAGATCATAAGTAGGATAATTCTTTTTATAGGGCTGAAAATGTCTAGAGTCATAGGCTATGACCTTACCCCTCTGCATGAAAACACAACCCAAACTAACTCTAGAAGCATCACAGTAAATAACAAGCCTATCTGAACTATTGAGCAATGTCAAGACTGGGGCTGAGGTGAGTCGAGTCTTCAACTCTTGAAAACTCTTCTAACAGGAATCTAACCACTAAAACTTGACTTTCTACTGAGTCAATATGGACATGGGGGACACAATAGATGAAAAACCTTCAACAAACCATCGGTTATAGCCAGCAAAACTCAAGAAACTCTTGATATTTGATAGAAAAATAGGTATGGGCCAGTTTCTTACTGCTTTGGTCTTTTGAGGGTCAACTCTAATTTCATCACCAGAAATGATATGGACAAGAAAATTTACTGATCTTAGCCAAAATTTACACATTGAATTTGACAAATAGTTGATGGGCTCGAAGAGTCTACAATACTCTTTTGAGATGGTTTGCATGATCATTTTAATTATGGAAATAGACAAGGATAACATCTATGAAGACTATGATGAATATGTCCAAGTACTATTTGAACACTCTACTCATCAATTCCATGTAAGTTGTGTGGGATATTTATTAGACCAAAGGACATGACTAGAAATTTGAAGTGACCATACTAAGTTTTAAAAGTTGTTTTTGGAATATCACCTTCTCTGACTCTGAGATGATGATAGCCGGATCTGAGGTCTATCTTAGAGAAATAGCTGGCACCCTAAAGTTGGTCGAACAGGTCATCATTTCTTGGGAGTGGGTACTTATTCTTGATGGTGGACTTGTTTAACTAAGCTTTAATTGATGCATATTCTAGGAGAAATGTATTTCGTTCACATGAAAAGGATTAAAGCACCCTATAGAGAAATATAGGACCTAATGAATCCCTTATCTAGGAGATATTTCGACTATTATTTTAGTTCTTTAAGTTCAGTTAGATCTATTCTATATGGAGGAATAGAGATTGGTTGGGTATCTAGGAGAAGGTCTATTCCAAAGTCAATTTCCACTTTGGCAGGAACTCTGGGAAGATCTTTGGGAAATACCTCTGGGTATGCCCTCACTACTAAAACTGACTCAAGACTAGGAGTGTCAAAATTAGAGTCTTTAACTTAAACAAGATGGTAGACATGCCTCTTGGATATCATTTTTCTTGCTCTAAGGTACGAAACAAGCTAACCCCTAAGTATTAAAGTACTACTTGTCTATTCGAGGACTGGTTCATTCAGAAACTGATAATGGAAAACTTTTTTTCTATAATCAACTAAAGAATAGCATAAGTGGAGCCAATCTATGTCAAGAATGACATCAAAATCATTCATCTCTAACTCCACGAGGTCAATTGAGGTGACTTTTTGGGATATTATAATTAGACAGTTCCTGTATACCTACTTGGATCCACTAGAGACACCTACTAGGGTAGACACGAAGAAGGGTTCTGCTAAAGTTTCAAGATTGACACCAAAATTCACAGCTATATAGGGGCTACAAAAGATAGAAAAGCTCTGGGATCTAATAAAGTATAAATATATAAATGAAAGACCTGTAACATACCTGTAAAAACACCAGGAGAACTTTACTGGTCAGGGGACTGGAGTGCATACAATTTATTCTGGAGTTGACCACTGGTGGTATTGGAAGTGGTGCCCTGCTGAGTTGGGTGACCTGCTAGTGCTATTGAAGAGTTAGTCTGACCCTGCTGGCGATCATTCCTACCTTTCTACATACCCATTGGACATTCCCTTAACCTGTGGCCTGGATTTTCACATCTAAAACACACATCGCAACCATCCCTGTATACACTTTGATGATTCCTACCATAGTTCTGGCAAAGGGGATTAATCTGGCCACTATTCATACTACCCTGAGTTTTTGGCCCCTAGCATCCTATCCTGATTACCATTTTTGAACCTTGGCACTGGAGCACTTGCTGAAGATAAAGCTAAATCTAAAGATTTCTGATGGAACTAAGGATGATTACCACCCTCCAACCTTAGCTGAAAAAAATTAAAGCTACCTACCCTAGCTCTCTTACTCTCCCTTTCCTTCTCTATAACTTTTCTTCCTCAATCTGCTGAGCATGGACTATAATCCTAGACAAGTCTATATCCTTAATCAAAATCCCAGTCCTACACTCCTTGACCACGCTATCAGCTACATCAAAAACAAACTTACTCATTCGAGACCTGTTATCAGCCACCATCGAAGGAGCAAACCTAACCAACTTAGTAAACTTAAGGGAGTACTCCCTCACACTCATGCTACCCTACTTCAAGTTAATAAATTCCTATACCTTAGCTTTCCTTAACTAAAAGGGAAAGAACCTATCTAAAAATGTCATAGAAAACTCCTCCCAATAAACAGGCCCTGCATCTGCACCTTTATCACTCCTTCTAATAAACAGGACCTGTATCTGTACCTTTATCCCTCTTTTACTATTTATACCAGTTGTGAGCAATATCCTACAACTAGTAAGCACCCAACTCTGTACTCTCACTAGAGGCTGCACCCATAATGTCTGTTAACTTCTAAATCATGTCAAGGAATTCCTGTGGATCCTTATCAGACTTGGATACCAAAAATAGAGAAGGGTTCATTCAGATGAAGTATCGAATCCTAGCTGTGGTAGCATTAGCCGCTGGAATGGCTGGGACAGCAACCTACTGATTATTCTAAGCTACTACTTAGTAAGCTAATGTAGTGAAGAAAGCTCTAAATTTTGCATGAGAGACATACTCATTCATGGGATCTTCCTGAATAGGTGGAGGTGCGGTTGGTTCCTATTTCTCTTTCCATTAGTCTCCTGGGAGGCATGTTATTTAGACAGAAGGAAGATTGAATTAGAAGAAGAGTTTAAATTGAGCTCATTCTTATCTGCACGACATGGGTACTGAAATAAAGAAAACTTTTCCTAAAATATCTTGTAGCCTCTCGCCTATAAGTGTGGTGCGCTTTACACCTATGCACAAAACTTAACTCAACATGGCTTTTAGACTCCCTGGGATACTTTAAAACCTTAGGATATGATACTAAGTTTGTAATGCCCTGAGAGTACACCCTGGACACCACACGATTCCTATAGCCCCAAAGGACAACAAGCTAACCCAAGATGGTACTTGTTGTGAGCACTAATTAAAATAACAAAGAAACTGTATGAAATTAAAATGGAACACCATAAGGTTTTAACAAATGAAAATAATACTGAATCATGGTTCCAAAATGTCTGGAAATATACTGGCAATACCGATAAAAATGACCAATAATATCAACTAAAACTAACTAACTGTCTATACTAGTCTGAAATCCTCTAACCTGACTAATATGGAGTTGATGGGACAAGCCCCCAACTAACTCCGACTAACTACTAGATTGAAAGACTGAAATAACAAAATTAGTCCTCAAAGTGTGAGGACTCACCACTTCTACTGCTACTAATGTACTGGAATATCTAAGTACGATAAGGAACTTGAGCGTTGACCTATGATATGAGAATCATAGCACTAAAAAAGAGTATGCGGTCAGTACTTTGAATGTACTATTATGCTAAATAAGGTTGGGCTGATATGCATAGCTCATGAGCATGTATAACAACTAGCTAAATAAATAACATTAGAAAACTTATGAACAACTTGCATAGAAACTGTGAAATCTAAGGATGTATGACCAAGCATATGACATGATACTAAAATTATTTATGAACTAAAAGCACTAAAATCTAATAACTAATCAACTGATAATTGTATACTATGGTCAATACAAACCTGAACTGAATTATACTAAAGACTAGACTAAAATTGTAACCCTAATCGAAAGGGTGTCAGTACCATCCCACGAGTACTAATAATGGATAAGTGGATCCACTAATGTGATGTCCTAAAGGACTAGGATTTCATGCCTATCTGACGAGAAACCCCTCAAAGTTTATGATGGTACTATGGGTCTAGAACTAAGGGATTGCTACTAACTTCTCATACATACTGATGGGGGAGACAAATGCCTCATACCTACTAATGGGGGATATGCCATCCCTATGTTCACTCGGAGCTAAGTGTTACTCCTAACAAAATGACACTGACTATTAGACTAAACTATGTTTAACTGATTATGAGTTCTAATAGTGCTCATTATGATAATAATAACTAATAAATTAACTATGCTCATGGTTCAACTAAAATTATTCTGAGGATACTGGAAGTATGTAGACAGCTATATTTTAGGTATTAAACCCCCATACTCGCTAGCATTAACAATAATATCGTACTAAATCTTTGAGGACATGACATGTAATCACTATTCAAAACTCACTCTTTGAGGCATTTCATCAAACACTTGCAATGCCTAGCTTAAGCATGGGAATAGTCTTAAACATGAATTAGTAGTAGCATGATTTTATACTAAATCATCAATTATGAATCACATTAGTGAACAACACCATTCAAATCTGTAAGGTTTAATGATGACAATAATTTCAAGTAAACATGATATAAAATTTGAAATTCATGAAAGTTCATGGACATAATTAATAAAAATATATAAAGATCATACTTTTAAACTTGACATTGGGTTCTTGGACTCCATGGGTGAAAAGGGCCCGTGGATGAACATCTAACATACCTTAATTGAAGAATTCATTAGGGTTTGTGATGGTTTTCTTGAAACTTGAACTTGAATCTTGAAGAGCTAAGGTTTGTTCCTGAGAGAGAATGGGTTTCAATTAAGAGAATTTGAGTAAATGATGATCAAATATGCTATTTGTTTCTTTAATATCATGTAATGGACCTATTGGGTGAAGGGAAAAAACCTATTTACCAAAAAAAGTGGAACAAAACCAAAAAAAAAATACAAACTGGATTGGCAGGGCGTCGTGGACTCTGGAGCATTGCGGGCTCCCCCATCACTGGACTAGGCATGGCGCCATGGAATAATCGCCCTCCCCTACTATTTTGGAAGTCAAAACACACCCTTATTTTTGTTTGAAAATTCTAAAACTCACCCGAGATGTACTATTGACTTCCCCGATCATGAATCAACTTAAAAACTAACTCTCCAATACTGAGAAGGTCAAAAATAAATTCATCAAAGTTTTAGGGCATTATAAATGACTATGTCCTAACATTTAGTAAAATATTCTAAGTCTTGGACCCCTTTTTACATGTAAGAGTAAGCTGAAATAAGCTTAGGATCTTATGGGGTCTTATATATTAACTTATTTTTATCTATTTTTTTTGTTATGGTTTGCACATGTGGGTGCTTCTTGATTGTGGTTTAACTAATGGGTAATGAATAACCCTAAATTGGATGATTTCTATTTTAGTTTTGGTCTTGATAAAAGTGTGCCCTCAAGGTATTTGTGAAAATGTCTAAGAGAATTAACTAGTTACATGTTAATGGTGTATTGGACTATGGTATTGGTATAATGAATATGAATGAGATAAGATGTTGCTAAAATGAATATGAATGCATTGTAAATGGTGAGTAAAGGCCTTGTTGGCCATGTAATAAGTTAATGCATATCTTGGATAGTTGGTTGGTTAAATGGGTCATAGTCCTTAAACATGAAATGGAATTGTGTTTCGTATTAAAGAGGGGCATAAGAATGCTAATGAAGAATGAATTGTTTGTAAGGGTCATGGTGACCAAAAATTGAATTGAATGATGAATTGAATCAAGGAATTTAGCCTATTTAAATGATTAGTGGTTAAATGGTTATTGTAAAGATCAAATAATCACCTATGGTGTTGATATCCTTAGTGGCTTAAATTACGTAAGAAGGGTTTGAGTAATTATGTGTTGAATTGAATGGACATTAATGTACGTTTAAGAAGGGTTCGAGTCCTTATGTGTTGAATTGTATGGACGTTAGTACATGTGTAAGAAGGGTTTGTGTCCTTATGTTGCTTAGTAATAATGATAAGATGTCTTGTGGTTCAAGTCCTTTGCCTAATATGATGGTTTATGGTTTGGGTCCACTTAACATATAAGATGTGTTGGTTTGTGGTTTGGGCCCACTTACCATATAAGGTGTGTCGGTTTGTGGTTTGGTTCCACTTACCAAATAAGATGAGTCGGTTTATGGTTGGTCTACTTACCATATAAGGTGTGTTGATTTGTGGTTTGGGTTCCTTACTAAATTAGATGAGTCATTTTGTGGTTAGGGTCTACTTACTATATAAGGTGTGTTGGCTTATGGTTTGGGTCCACTTACCATATAAAAAGAGTCATTTTGTGGTTTGGGTGTGAAGGTCTGTTGTTTGGGTTCAATTATCATATATGATGTGTTGGTTCCATTTACTTTATATACAAAATATGATGGCTAAAGGTTTGGGTCTTCTTTTCTAATGTAAGGGAGAAGCTTAATCTTCTGTATTCCAAGGGTGGAATGCTGGAAGTCCTTCACTCCATGTCTCATTAATGAATGTTTCAAGAACAAATAATATGACTTGTTCCATGATTTGGTATGCTACATAATTATATGTATAAGTATCTCCATATATGTCTATACTAATGAAAATGTGTTTGCTTGTGATGGTTTTACTTGGATTTGAACTAACACACTATTTTATTCTTATCCTTGAGTTACATACTAGTTTTACAACTGCTAACCATCCCTGGACATTATGTCCCCATGTGACATAGGGGTTGGAGCTTCTTCTTCTCTTCCTACACAGTGACCAAGTGTTCGGGTAGATCGCATGTTGTCATTGAACTGGTGAGCTTCCATTCTTCAGAAGGCATACATTTCATAGTCTCTTATTTTATTCTTATTTTATAGACTTGACGTTGGCTATTTTTAGGGGCATGTCTCGATGTGTATTAGGCATCAAATTTGTAGAGGCTTTGTGGTTGGTTGTGGACTAGGGTGTAGTGGGTATGTGTATATATATATGTGTGTGTGTGTGTGTATGTATATATATATATATATTAGTTGATGTAAATGCAATGTTTAAGCATTGTTTAAATTTGCTTATTAGCCTTGTTTCTGCATATATATATATATATATATTAGTTTATGTAAATGCAATTTTTAAGCATTGTCTAACTTTGGTTATTAGCCTTGTTTCTGCTTTCTTAACTTTGATCCGACCCCTTGTGGATTGATATGATAGTTAGGTTTGGGTTAACGAGGCAACCTCCAGTCCAAGTTAGGCTTGAGGTACCCAAACAACAAGGCTTGGTTTTTAGTCATATCAAGTTGGTATTAGAGCCTAGGTTCATGGTTAGTTGGAAGTCCACAAAGACATGTCAAGTAGAGTATCTTTTATGGGTACAAAGTGCGGCACACTCATAAAAGAGAGGCTACAAGGAATTTAGGAATGTTTTTCTTTCTTGTGTTTCAATCTTAAGCTATAGTTTCTAAGGTCTTGGATTCCTCTAATTTTTGTTTGCTTATCTTTTAGATCATGCCTCCAAGGAGATCTAATACTTAGGAAAATACCTCAGACCCGACTGAGGGCCTTATGGATGGAGCTTGTCCAACTTTCGAGGTCTAAAACTGGGCTAAAGTTGTGGCATCTAACCATCCTTGAGGAGTCCCACCTATCCACACTAACCCTACTTACAAGAGTGACACTCCTCTTTTATCACCTTAAGGGGATGCTACTAATGCTAAGTTCTATCGCTCTATTACTCTGTTGACTCAATTGGTAGATTCTCAGTTCAGGCGTGGTGCTCTTTTTGCTCCATCCTTCAGGACACAAGGGTTTACAAATTCATGAGCTTGTACCTTCCTATGTTTATGAGTGTGAAGGATGAGGAGAATCCTCAAAGTTTTATTGATGAAATGGAGAAGATCTTCTGGATTATGCATATGTCAGAGGTGGAACGTATCCTACTAATTGAAGGATGTTGTGTACCAATGGTATGAAAAGTGAGAGATTTCAAGGGATGTGGGTGCTAGTGGTGCCATATGGAAGGATTTCTCTAGTGCCTTCTTAGACTGCTTCTTTCCTCAAATGTTGAGGAAAGTAAAAGCGAAAGTTTTTGTAAATTTAAGGCAAGATAGTATGTCCATCAAGGAGTATGCCTTGAGATTCTATCAATTGTCGAGGTATGCCCTTTAGATGGTTTCTAAAATAAGAGTTAGAATGTGAAAATTTATTTTTGAGACTGTCTCCCAAATTGGTTCTTGAGAGTAAGGTGGCTTTGTTTATCAATGACATGAACATCTCTAGGTTATTTGTGTATATGCAAAAAGTGTAGGAAGAGAAAAAGAAATAGGGTCAGATTTGTGAATTGAGAGGTAAAAGGTCTTGGTCTTCTGAGCTAAGTGGAGGCCAATAGTCAAGTGGAAAGTTGTCCAAGAAGAAGAAGTAGGTGAATGGTGATACTCAGGCCAGTGGGGCCTAACCAGAGCCAACCTACCCTCCTTGTAGATTTTGTGCTCAGTATCACCGTGGTGAGTATGAGAAGGGGAAGATTAGGTGTTTTAGATGTAGTTAATTCGGGCACATGCAGCGAGAGTGCCCTTCTCAAGTTACTACTTGGGCTGACAGAGCCCCTATTTCTACCTCATCTACTTCTACACCTAGGGATGTTGTTTTTTTTCTGCTTCTATTTTTGTAATGGCACAGGCCAGAATTGGTTGCATGCACTTTCTTCTGACCAGGAGTCTGAGTCATCTCTAAATATTGTTATGGGTATGTTGAAAACTCTTTTTTCGTGATATGTATGCTTTATTTGGTAGGGGGTCCCTCTCTTTCTTATGTGTGACCCCACTTGTGATTTTGTATTTTGATTTGGTTCTGAGTCATTTTAGATTCTTTTTCTATCTCTACCCTGGTAAGAGACTTCGTGGTTATAAGAAGTCTATAATGGGTGTATGGTAGTTGTTGGTAGAGAAGAAACTCTTGTTCTTTGATATAAGTGGATATGATTACTTTTAATGTCATTCTGGGGATGGATTTGGTTGTATTCGTGCCATGCTTCCTTAGATTGTCGGACCCCTGAGTTCATTTTTAATATTCCCTAATGAGTTGGTCATTATACTAGAAGGTTGTTCCTTAGTGGATAATGGGAGGTTCGCCTTTTATCTTGGATCCCAAAAGTTGATCTCTAAAGGGTGTTTGTGTCATATGGTCTGAGTTGAAGACTCTAACTTAGGAGGTTTTTGTCTATAGTCCATTTCCTTTATTAAAGAACATCTTGAGGATCCTCATTGAAGACCTTCCTAGTATCCTAGTGGGGATATTAAGTAGTGATTGGTCATGTATTGGACACTTGTCCAAATTACCATTCCTTTTTTCTAGAATAGTTCTGGTGAGGTGTTTTTATTTTTGCATGCATAAGAGAGATGGTTCTCCCTGGGAAGGTATGAGTTGAAATTAGACTTATTCTCTAGCATGAGTCCTATTCGTTTGACATTCCATGTCATTATGTTGAGAAGGTGTATAGGTCGTCCTCCATTGGTTTCTTCCTCAGAAGACGTTGGTATTTTGGACTCTTTATCCTATGAGGAGATCTAGATAAGGATCTTGGGTTGGCACGTTCGTCGATTGCAAATGAAAAAGGTGGCTTTGGTGAAGGTTCCATGGAGGAACCAAAAGTCCGAGGAAGCTACATAGGAGGAAGAAGAGCACATGAAGTCCAAGGTATCTGCATTTGTCTTCCTACCCAGAAATGTTTGGTTGAGATATATGTTGGTGGCCTTAACTGTATTCATATCTTTGTTTGACAATGGGTTCAAGTCCCTAAGCTTTGAATTGATCAAGTGTCTTGATAAACAATGGGTGTGAGTCACATAATAAATGAAATGAATGGTTGATTGATCATAATCATGATGTGTGTCTTATCCTTATTATGTGACTTATGTTCTAACTTGATAAAAGGCTAAATTGATGTGTGGTAATATGTTAACTTGTGATTGTGCTTGCCTTACCCATCATTCGAGGATGAATGATCCTAAGTTGGGGAGAATAAAACACCCAAGGCCTTGACCTTGCAAAAATTTTTATGTTTTGGACATTCTATCCATGGTATGACTAAGGGTACTAGTTGTACCCACTGATACGATATAGTGACCCTCTCTCGTACACTAGGAAGTATGATGGGGGTTATACACTTTCCAAAATACAACTTAGGATCCCCATGGTCATACCTTTGGGTACGAGTCATACCATGGCAAGTCGTATAGTTATGGTATGGTTTAGGGCACCATTAGTACCCTTGGTTACAATTCAAGATTGGGTAGTCAAACCCTAAACAGTGTGGTGGTCCTTGGTGAGGCCTAGGGTACCACTCGTACCCTATGGTATGGCTTAGTAAGAGAGTCATACCCTCCTATGGGGTGATTTCCAGATTTTAGGTTGAGGACTTTATAGATATTTCCCACCCTAGAACCCTCAAGTCCCTTCACTATATAAGTCATTATAGCCTCTCATAACATTTATTTGGTTGATCAAACATACCAAATACACTTTCTAAATTTCTTTCACAAGACTGGAGGCTAGGGTTTGAAGAGGGTTCATCTAGTGGCAAGAGAAGTGTCAAGTTCTTCAGTGAATCATCTTGTGTAAGGCATGTATCTATTCCCTCATTGTTAGTTCAAAATATCATGTGTTTTAAACAATGATTTTGAATTGTAAATGGTGTCTTTGTAATCAAATGTTGAGGGTTTTGAAGCATAATGTTGGGTAATATTACTCTTGCTTTAACTTGTGTTTATCCATGCTTTTGGTGATAGTTTGAAAATATGGGTGCTTGTTGATTGTGGTTTAACTAATGGGTCATGACAGTCCCTAAATTGGATGATTTATACTTTGGTTTTGGTCTTGATAAAAGTTTTCCCTCAAGGTGTTTTTAAATTGTCTAAGAGAATTAACTAGTCACTTGTTAATGGTGTATTGAACTATGGCATTGATCTAGAGAATATGAATAAGATAAGATATTGTTAGAATGAATATGAATGCTTGATAAATCGTTGGTAAAGGCCTTGTTGGCCATGTAATAAGTTAATGGATGTCTTGGATAGTTTGTTTGCTAAATAGGTCATAGCCACTAAACATTAAATGGAATTATATTTTGAACAAAAAGGGTGGTATAAGAATGCTAATGAAGAATGAATGGTTTGTAAGGGTCATGGTGACCACAAATTAAATTAAATGATTAATTGAATCAAGGTATTTAGACTATTTAAATGATCAGTGGTTAAATGGTTTTTGTAAAGGTCGAATAATCACCTATTGTTGATATGTATCCTTTGTAGCTTTAATTATCTAAGAAGTGTTCAAGTACTTATGTATTAAATTGTATAGACGTTAATATATGTGTAAGAAGGGTTCGAGTCCTTATGTGTTGAATTATATAGACGTTAATGTATGTGTAAGAAGGGTTTGAGTCCTTATGTTGACTAGTAATAATGATAAGATGGCTTGTGGTTTGGGTCTACTTACCATATAAGATGAGTCGATTTGTGGTTCAGGTCCACTTACCATATAAGGCGTGTTGATTTGTTCTTTTGGTCCACTTACCATATAAGATGAGTCGGTTTGTAGTGCAGGTCCACTTACCATATAAGGCATGTTGGTTTGTAGTTCGGGTCCACTTACTATATAAATGAGTCGGTTTGTGGTTTGGGTCTACTTACCATATAAGGCGTGTTGGTTTGTGGTTCAGGTTCACTTACCATATAAGATGAGTTGGTTTGTGGTTCGGGTTCACTTGCCACATAATGTGCGAAGGTTTGTAGTTCGGGTCCACTTACTCTATAAGATGCGTTGGTTCTATTTACTTTAATTATAAAATGTGACGTCTTGAAGTTTGGGTCCTTTTGTCTAATATAACAAAGAAGCTTAATGTTCTGTATTGCAAGGGTGAAAGGATGGAAGTCCTTTACTCCATGTCTCATGAATGAATGCGTTAAGAACGAATGATATGACTTGTTCCATGATTTGGCTTGCTATACTATTATATTTATATGTATATCCATATATGCCTATCCTAATGTAAATGTGTTTGCATATGATGGTTTGACTTGGATTTGAACTAATGCACTATTTTATCCTTATTCTCGAGTTACATGCTAGAGCTCCAACCACTAACCGTCTCTAGATGCTATGTCCCCATGTGACATAAGGGTAGGAGCTTCTTCTCCTTTTCCTGTGCAATGTCCAAGTGTTCAGGTGGATCGCATGTTGTCATTGAAATGGTGAGCTTCCATTCTTCTGAAGTCATACATTTCATTGTATTTTATCTTATTCTTATGTTTTAGACTTGATGTTGGCTATTGTCGGGGCCATGTCCCAACATGTACTAGACATCGGATTCGTAGAGGCTATGTGGATGGCTGTGGACTTCGGTATATTGGGGATTGATACATACATACATATATATATATATATAGGTTGATGTAAATGAAATGTTTAAGCAATGTCTAAGTTTTGTTATTAGCCCTGTTTCCGCTTTCTTTACTTAGGGTTGGAGTTCATCCGACCCCTTATGGATTGATGTGATGGTTAGGTTTGGGTTAATGGGGAAACCTCCAATCTAAGTTTGGCTTAAGGTTCCCATATAACAAGGCCCGGTTTCAGGTCGTGTCATATAATATTCCTAAGAAAAGTATACATTGACCATTCACATATCAGGACTGAGCCAATTTTCTCACGTCGGCAAAACACAATTTCAGGTTGTAAGCTTTTCAACTCACGCCTTCTCAGTTAAATATCTAACTCTCTTATAGCGCATTTTTAACCTCTTAAAATCATACTTCATGCTTATAAAAATTCGTATCTTATTTTTTTAAGGGCATTCCATAAAAGGTATCATCATACCTATACTTACAAGTCATATCATATCATGTTGTATCCATACCCTTCTTTAATAAAGCATGCATCATTGACCACCATAATAATTCAAATATCAAACAAGATTTCTTCAAAATAGATATACAAGTTTCAAGAAAAGTTTTGCCTTTCAAGGCATAACTCTTAGATGGTCATCTCTTTCATAACTCATACAAGTATAATGAGAAAATAAGAGTACTTTTAAGTTCAAAGGATACTCTCTGAAAATCATATAAACAAATAGTTCATAATTATATAAAATAGGCATTCGAATATCAATCTTTGGTATTCATTTGATAACCCACAACAATTGTCAAATATATAATTCTTATCATAAAAAGGGGTTTATAATTCAAACACTTCCACAACTTCAAAACCCATAACATATGTATATTAATAAAACTTAAAGTTTATAAAATGATCATAGTTAGTTGATATGTTGTGGAAACATGGTACTTTCGATGCATAAAACCATGAATTTATGCGGGTACTTAGGTTGCTTTAGTAGATATGATTCGCTTTTGGATAGATTGCAGGTAAAACAGGTCTACAGTAGTGTTGGGATAAAAATAGAAGAAAAGACCTGGACAAGACCAATTTTAATCAAGATACAAGTTACCCCATGAGTTGTCAACACTCGATATGACTCGTTAGTATAGCAGAACCCAAAGCCAAATTGAGAAGCTAAGTATGGACAAGATACAACTGGAGTATCTGAGTCATAAGCTAGGGTACAAGCCGTACCATGAAGTCATAAAATCTAAAGATGCCATCCAAAGTTGAAGTCTCAGAAGTATATGAGTCGAAAGTCCGAGTACAACTCATATAGGGAAATTGTAAGCAAACCAGTGTTTGAAGCTTGAAAGGACAAAAGTCCCAGGTAGATACGAGTGAAGGACACAAGTCATATATTAGGGTACAACTCGTGAGTAAAAGTCGTATGCTGAATAGAAGTTGAAGCCTAAAAGACCATAAATTGAAATGGATTGAGAGGCATAATTACGACTCATATGATGTCGGTACGAGTTTAATATCGAGTCATACCAAGTGCTGAAATACTTTACCTTTCCCATTTATCAGGATTTCTTTGTTATTTTAAGATACTATAAATACCCTAGGGTTTATGTTTTATTAGGTTACACATTCTCACAATAAGTTACTTACTTTTACATACTTTACAATTATTCTTGAGATTTTGGTTTTTTATTCATTTCAATACTTTAGAGTTTATTCATCTTTTTCTTGTACAATTAATTACATGTCTTCTTCATTGATAATCATGGATCCTTTCATGAACATGAGCGACTAATATCCTTGACTAGGTTTGTAGAAACTCTAGCATATTAGCTATGTACAGGAAGTGTGATATTCATTTATTCTAGGGTTATGCATGTATCTTAATCTTCTTCACAATAATTAATCTCATAGCTATTGTAGAAGTTTAAGATAGATTGTATTTGCAAATGTCTAGGGAGTTTATGATTCGGAAAAAAAGATTAAGATAGTAATTTGAGATTCACCGCCACCTTATAATTCCCGCCATCTCATCTAATCACTTGAACTCAAAAGGTAATAATGAACAAAGGTCGTAACAAGGAGCAACAAGGTGATGCCCTGAGATTGAATGGTAAAGGGTGAGATTTATCTTGATGTTCACAATATAGTGGATAATACATATCTTGTAGACTTTGCATGGAGAACAACAGAATAATTAGGTTGAAGACAAAAAATTTACGGAGTTAAGAATCCAGAGGGAACACAAGCCTAGTGTTCGTCCTCTATTGTTTACAACTCAAAATCACTCAAGATTTTAATACTAATTGTGATTGATAATAAAGTCAACCATTTACTTTCCTGTACTGCTCGTGCATTACATCAAGTCCAACAACTATTTGGTATCTTTCCTATGGGTTCGACCCAACCTAATTGGGTTACTATATTTGTTATCTTACCTATGGGTTTGACCCAACCTATCAGTTAGTTTTAGATAACATCAAATTATGGTGTTGTCGTAGGGGAAAATGGTGTAATTTTTTAATTGAATTTGGTAAAGTTTGTGGGTTTTATTTTCTATTTTTGATTTGTCATATGTTGGTGTATGTCAAAAAGTAGGAGAAGAGACAATCCCTTACTTCATTTTGATCCAGATCTAAAGAAATTCTTCAAACACCACGAAAGATGGAAGAACAAGTTTGTGATGGTGCTCTGGCTAGGGTTCAAAACCCTCATAATATGAAATCTCTTCATCCACCGGATGATCCATAGAATGTTGCTGATAGACAGACAGAACAATTATTAGCAGTAGTAGCAAAAGAAGCTCGAGTGTCAGAAGAGCAGGCCTGAGATGAGAATGTAGTGCTAGCCAGGCAAAGATAGGTGGCTGCACAGTATGGAAGAGTCTAAAGAGACAGAGCCCCGGTTATTCCTGCTTATCAGTATCTTTAACCATATGATTAAGATGAAGACATAGGATATGCTGAACCTGCTTAAACAGGAGCCATTGTTCCTTCTGCATTACCCCCTAATGTCAAATTTGACATTACCAGCACTATGATTTAATTACTAAATCTTAAGGGTGCAGTTTTGGGAGAAGAAGCTGACGATGCAAACATGTATCTTGCTAATTTCACTGGTATTTGTTCGTTATATACTATGCAAAGGTGTAGATCAGAAAGGTCTGAGAATATGGTTGTTCCTATCTTCTTTGACTGCGGAAGAAACATTATGGCTAGGGGAACTTCTAAGAGGCTTAATCACTACCTGGCATGAATTACGTAGATAGTTTTTGGATAGATTTTTCCCTCCTACAAGGATGCTACAGTTGAAAGATAAGATTTTTAACTTCAGACAGTTGCTTGCAAAGTCTTTGTATGAAGCATGATTTATATTCAAAAAGAAGCTGAACATGGTACCTAATAAGAGGATCAAATTTAAGGGAAATATTCAATAGATCACTAAATGTTTGTTTAAGAGAAATGGTAGATACAATTTTAGGAGGTGCATTTATGCGTCTTTAGTGGGAGATTGCGTAGGATATTCTTGATGATATTTCAATGATAAATAGAGGTTGGCATACTAGAGATGTTGAGCTTGGTGCGGATACATATGTTATTAGAGTAGACAATGCTTATACAACTAGTCATTATTTGGTAGCACAAGAGGTTACAAAGATTGGGATGGATATCGAGCTACTTACAGAGTAGTTTACAATAATAAGTGCTAAAAAAGTGAATGCAGTTGCAGCACAGGGTTCCACTTTCATGAATCTTGCGATTGAATCTAAAGAGGAGGCGAATTATCTTTATCGTAGGATGGCAGATTTTCGAGCCCAAGGGCAAGGAAATTAAGGTCGGAACTATTATAATGACAAGTACAAAGATAGAAGTAGAGAGAGATAGTGATTGGTGCTGAAAAGATGACTTCAAAGAGAAGAGTAACAAATACATTCCACCAAGCAGTCATGATTTAGAATCTCGAAATTAAGCAATATTGTTGAAATAGGTCAAAGGGCAAAAAAGTCAAGAGAGTTGTCTTAAAGACATTAAAGAGGATATGTTAGGGCTAAATCAGAAAGTTGAGTCACATGCTACAGTAATTAAACAACTTGAATAGAAGTATTGTCAGTTGTCGACAATATTATATTGGAGGCACCCTAGCACTCTTCCTAGTAACACAATTGCAAATCTAAAGAATGATAGTCACTACCATGTCATTACCACGTGGAGTGATAAAACCATTATGAACCCACCTATACCCACTACTGATGAGCAGAAGATTGATGATGGCACTATCAATATGGAGAGTAGTAAAAAGAAAGACACAGAAAAAGATGAGACCGAGGAGCCTGTTCTAAAACCCATTCTGAGACCTCACCCTCCTTTTCCTTAAAGGCTGAAAAAGAGACAAGTAGAGGGTAAGTATAAAATTTTTTTGTCTATGCTAAAGGAACTATTAGTCAACATCCAAATTTTAGAGGCACAGGAACAAATGCCAGGATATATAAAATTTATGGAGGACAAATCACCAAAAAGATGTTAGTCAGTTATCAACCTGTAGATAATATTCATCATTGCAGCACTGTGGCAACTAAATCTTTGGTAGAAAAAAAGGAGGATCTGGGGGCTTTCACTATACCTTGCACCATTATATCGTACGACTTCACTCGTGCTCTATGTGATTTAGGGGCTGGTATCAACCTCATGTTAGTGGCCATATTTAATAAATTAGGGTTGGGGTCTCCTACTCCAACTATCGTAAGACTAGTGATGGCAGATAGAACGGTGAAAAAGCCGATCAGTATTCTGTATGATGTACTGGTTAATGTGGCTTCTTTTATTTTTCCTATTGATTTTGTGATCTTAGGCTGTGAAGTGGATTTCCAAGTTCCAATTATCTTAATAAGACCTTTCTTGCCTACATGAAGGACATTGATTTATTTAGAGATGGGGCATTAAATGTTGAGATTGAATGATGAACAGGTGATATTCAATGTATGTGAATCCATGAGGCAACCTGATTAGTTGAGAGTGATATCTGTTATTGATGTGTATGATGATGAGTCAGATTCATTCCATGATATTGATGCATTTATTCTTTGATGTGATGGTTCTGATGTTTCTATTCCTATTAAAGAGAGGCTAGTTGTTGAAGCTCTTACAACGGTGATCATGAACTTTGATAGTGATGGCATTAATGAGTATGATGAGGTGGTGTGTGCACTTTTTGGGAGTGGTTCCTATATTTATGAACCAAAGAAGCTTGATATTGATTTGAAGAATGGAACTACTCTATTTAATCACCCATCCATTCAAGAGCCACATGTCTTAGAGTTAAAGTTCCTCCAATTTTATTTGTGATATATATTTTTTGGGGCCAACAATACTTTTTTTTGTTATTATTGTAGCTGATTTGATATAGTTAGAAGTGGACGAATTATTGTCAGTAATGCAGAAATTCAATAGGGCCATAGGTAGGTCCATTGCAGATATACTGGGTATCTCGCCTAGTTTGTGTACTCATAAAATTCAACTTGAGGTGGATTATATTACAAGTATAAAGCATCAGCACCGACTTAATCCTCCTATGTAGGAGGTGGTGAAGAAAGAGATAATCAAGAGGTTGGATGCTAGTGTAGTGTATCCTATTGCTGATAGTAAGTGGGTCAGTTCGGTACAATGTGTTCCAAAAAGGGTGGTATTACCATTGTTCCTAATGAGAAGAATGAACTAGTGCCAATGAGACCAGTCACAGGATGAAAAGTATGCATGGATTATAGAAAATTAAATTCATGGAATCAGAACATAATTTTCCCATGCCCTTCATGGACCAAATGTTAGACAGGTTAGTGAGCAGAAGACGGTACTATTTTCTTGATGGATATTTAGGTTATAACCAAATTACTATTGAATCTGAAGATCAAGAGAAGACCCCCTTCATATGTCCTTTTAGGACCTTCATATTAAGATGTATGTCATTCGGGTTATGTAACGCTCCAGCTATATTTTAGAGATATATGATGTGAATTTACTCTGACATGGTATAAGACACTATCGAAGTATTTATGGATGATTTTTTAGTTGTTGGTTATTCTTTTAATGACTGTTTAGTTAAATTGAAGAATGCTCTTAGAAGGTGTGAAGAATGCAATTTGGTACTTAATTGGGAAAAGTGTCATTTTATAGTCAAAGAAGGTATAGTGCTTGGATACAAAATTTCAAAAAGGGGTATCGAGGTAGATAGAGTAAAGACCGAAGTGATTGAGAAATTACCTCCACCAAATTTTGTTAAAGGTGTTGTAGCTTTTGGGGTCATCCTGGTTTTATAGGCGGTTCATCAAGAATTTCTCCAATATTGCCAACCTTCTTTGTAGGCTTCTTAAGAAAAAGGTGAAATTTGTTTTTAGTGAAGCATGCTTAACGGCTTTTGAATGTCAAAAAGAGAAGTTAATGATTACTCTTATCATTGTATCTCCAGACTGGTCCTTTCCATTTAAAATTATGTATGATGCTAGTGATTTAGGCCTAGCGGATGTATTAGGTCAACAGAAAGAAAAGATCCTTCACCCCATCTACTATGCTGGCAAGGGCACTAAATCCTTCTTAAAAGAACTACACCATGATAAAACATGAGTTGTTGGCAATTATTTTTGCCTTTGAGAAGTTTAGGTCTTATTTGATTGGGAATAAGGTGATTATGCATACTGATCATACAGCATTGTAGTACTTAATAGCGAAAAAGGATGTGAAGCCTACACTGATTAGGTGGGTGCTATAGCTGCAAGAATTTGATTTTGAGGTGAAGGATAGAAAAGTCACTGAGAATCAAGTTGCGGATCATTTCCTAGACTAGAGAAGGAAGCTAAGCAGAATGTTGAAGATGGGCTTGATATTGATGACAGTTTTCCAGATGAACAAATATTAGTAGCTTTCCAAGATCTAATTCCCTAGTTTGCAGACTATGCAAATTATCTAGCAAGTGTCTAATCCCGGAATATTTGTCCTTTCATCAGAGAAAGAAGTTTATGCATGAGGTAAGGAAATTTTTATGGGATGAGCCTTATTTATTTAGAATTTATGCGGATGGTATTATTCGTTGATGTATACTTGAGGTGGAGATGATGAGTATACTTGAACCTTGTCATTCTTTGCCAGTTAGGGGTCATCATAGAGGAACCCGCACTGCTCATAAAATTTTGCAATGTGGATATTATTAGCCTATTATGGATATTATTAGCCTACACTCTACAAAGATGAACATAATTTTGCTTCTTCTTGTGATCAATGTCAACAAGAAGGTAATATCTCTAGACGCTATGAACTTTCTATGACTCTTATCTTAGAATTAAAACTGTTTTATTTATAGGGTATAGACTTCATGGATTTTTTTGTAAGTTAATTTGGCATGAAGTATATACTTGTTGCTATAAATTATGTTTCTAAATGGATGGAAGTAATTGTGCTTCCCCACAATGAAGCAGGTAGTGTCACTGCATTCTTGAAAAGCACATCTTTTCTCGATTTGGCACAATAGGTCACATTTTTATAATCAGCTATTCAAAAGTCTACTTGAGAAGTATGGAGTGAAACACAATGTGGAGACACCTTATCATCTACATGCTAGCGGGAAAGTAGAAGTGCCCAATAGACAAATTAAGTCTATCTTGGTAAAGACGGTAAATGCCAATAGGATTGCTTGGTCATAAAAGTTAGATGATGCATTATGGGCTTATCGAATAACATTCAAGACCCCAGCTGGTGCTTCACCATATCAGTTAGTGTATAGAAAGTCATGTCACTTGCATGTTAAGATTGAACATAAAGCACATTGAGATATGAAAAAGCTAAATTTTGAGTGGAAAGATGTAGCCAAGTCAAGGATAAAGTGTATGAATGAGTTGGGTGAATCTCGACTTCCAGCGTACAAAAGTTCTGCACTTTACAAGGAAATTACGTCGTTTCGTGATGTTAAATCAAGCGTTGCATGAGAGGCAACCGATGAGGGTGGTTTGGTGCAATCTAAGCATCCAACTTTTCCCCGTTGTACCACGACGTTATATCAAGCATTGTGTGGGAGGCAACCCATGTTTTTATACTTATTTACTTATAGAGTAATATGTTTGTTCAATGTACAGGGCTAAAGAGTGTAGAAAATACCCAAAAAAGTTCAAAAAGTTTGGTCATACGAACTCTTAACGAGTCGTATCTATGTGGTATTACTCACGAGTAGGAGTCATATTGACCTATGAGACTAAGAAAAATTAGGTAAAAGTTTTTGGAGTGGATATGACTCTAAAAATGAGTCGTTCCCTCAAGGTACGAATTGTCACATTGAATTGTATCGACTCCAGAACCCACGTAAGGTTTCAAGTCTATACGAGCTAAATAAAAGACTCGTAAGCCTGGGTATGAGTCGTATAAACAACTCGTACCCAATATTACTAGGTCAGGGTCCCGGGTCAACCCGACCTAGAAATTGATTTTAAATTAAAAAAGAAGGGTACCCGACGGGCACCCGATACGCTAAATGCATCTAGCACTATTTTTGCTTGAAATTGTAAGAACCCAACACACCAAATCACTTGGAAACAACATAAATTAACTACCATCTTTCTCGGATTCTTCATCTTGCTCAAAATTAAGCACGTATTTGGAAGAATTTTAGAAAAAAGCAACCCTAATTTGCTCATTCAAGTAAGTGTTCAAACCTAATTTGCTCTAGTTTTTAAGTTGAAATCATAAATGTGAATTGTTTCTAGCTTGATTAAAGTTGATAGTTATTGGTTATTAGATTTTGGAACCCTAGTTCTTGGGTTAGAGTCAAAATGAGAATTGGGAGAGAAATAGGGTTTGGGTGTTGTTATTGTGTATTGTTTTTTTACTGAATTTGAGTAGTATTTTGGATAGATTAATGGGTTGTTTGGGTATTCAAAATGGATTCAAACTTTAAAGTTGAACTTCTATGTTTATCATGACTTTGCAGGCAATGTGGACTGAGTCTATGACCAGATTAGCCACACTGGAGGCTAAGGTTGGTCAGATGGAAGGGGGCCTAAAGCCCTAGCTTGACATGTAGTTCGTGAACCAAGAAAAATGATTCTAAGGGTTTCTTGATGCATTTGAGTCAAGGATTACTCGAAAGCTGAGTAGTAGGTAAATACCTGATATTGCTGGGATCAGATCAGAAGTTGTTGAGATTAAGAGGATTGTCACAGAGTTGTATGATAGACCGATAATTTTAGAGCCTATGATTGAGACAATTGTACCTACAGTCCATGTTCCTAATATTTGGGAAATCCCAAAATCAGCTGAGGAGACCAAAGGGGAGAGAAGAGTGAGAAAAAAAAGGCATGAAGATAAAGAGGCTGAGAAGAAGGTCGAGGTTGATAGTATACAGGATGAGCTGGACCATGAGATGTGGGTCAGCAAGATGGCCGGTAGATTTAGTGGTCAAAACCACCCATTAATGATATTGAGGGGGACGGTGTTGTGCCCCCGACTACTATTGTTGATGGGACAATGGTTGAAAAGACTGGGATCCGGTCTTAGGGACCACGTGGTGACGTTGTTGAACCGGCACCTTGAGTGCCTAGGTATGACCTTTCATCCTTACTTTACATTTTATTTGCAGTGGGGATAGTGCCATAATTTTTTTAGTTGGGAGTGGTGGTATATATGATTTTGAATTTCTGGGAGTAGTTGAAAAATATTAGGTAAAAGTCTATTATGACTTGCAGTTTTAGTGCTGACAAGGAGCTGAAACGGGGAGAAAATTGGCACTTATGGTAGAAGACTAATATTTTTTTATGTTTGCATTAATTTTTGAGAGATTTTGAAAAATATTTGTAATGATTTGGGATTTTTGAACTAATTTAGAAATTTGGAAACATTCGTGGATTTGAAAATATTATGCTTAGTATTTGTGTTTAATGAAATTGTGTTGAAAAGTTGAGACCCCTCTTAAAATTTTTGTGTTGTGTGATATGTGTATGTGTGTGAGATGTTTGACTCTAATAATGGCATTAGAATTAGGGATAGAATAATTAGGGGTGAACAGTAGCATAACTAGATAAGTAGTACTTATCAATGCAACCTTGTGCAAGTGCGTGTGAGGTATTATTGAGTTCCTAGTGCGTCATCTAGAACTTGCCTGGTTACTTTTACCTAGGTCTAGGTGAGCCAAGTAGGAGATGATCATAGGCCCTTTTTGTGTAAATCCATTTAAGCCTAAATGTCCAACCAAAATAAATTATGAATCCCTTTAATCCAAATATTTGAGCCTGCATTAACCTATTTTTTTAGTTTAAAACATTGATTTCACCTTCTCGTTTCTACAATGAACCTGTTTTGGCCTTGGTCCTCCCTGAACATTGTACACCTCAACTTAAGAAAATTATCTAAGTGGAGGGTGGCTATTATGGGGGTGCGTAAGAAGAACAAGAATAAAGAAAGAAGCGTAGAAAGAAAAATGAAAGAGGATAGGTGTGGTAAGAAAATTCAAAACAAAACAAAAGAGAATAAAATTTAACACGAAAGAGAATGAAAGAAAAGAAAAATAAAGTAAGAAAACCGTACCTGGCGTAAGTCAGAATGTGCTTTGAAAATTTAAAAGGGAGAAATAAGTGTGGAAATAAAGTGAAAATTTTGGTAAGTGTGGACCCCAAAAGTTAGCATAGTGTCAAGGAGTCATAATCACTCAATAAATCCCAAGAAGATACGATACCATCCCTTAACCTAAGTTACAAGCCAAATAAAGTCATTTAGTGACCCTACTTTTTACTATCTGAAAACTTAGGAAGAGAGCATATGGGAAAGCCTATTGTATTCTATGTACACCGGTGATACTTCTTTGTGAGCAAGAGCATTGTTCGTTATATCCATAAATTAATTGACTAATTTTAGTTGTGTATGGGATTTCTTTGACTGTGAGCGCACGGGGGTTGTGTTGCTAGGCTGGTAATCGTTTGGTTGATGTGGCTTGTGTTGATGCTCAGTTATCTATAACTAATGTAATGATATCATCGGATTCCCTTGTGTTTCACTGTGTGTTGAATTGTTATACACAAATTGATTTTTGAAAGTGAGATTAGGTTAGGGAAACAATATATGAGAAAATTGAATTTAAAATCACTACCATAGGTATCTTATGATCTTCTTGTTTAAGCTTCGTGTTTAGTTATAGAGCTTAGTTGTTATTGCCTAAGGACACAGAAATGTATAATTGAGAGTGCATATGTGTCATTGAAAAACGACACTTTCGATGCTTAAAACTGTGAATTTATGCAGGTACTTAGGTTGTTTAGTAGATATAATGCACTTTTGGGTTTATTGTAGGTAAAATAGGTCTGCAGTAGTGTTAGGATAAAAATAGAAGAAAAGACCAATTTTGATCAAGATACGAGTTGTTAACACTCTATACAACTCGTAGGCTGACTCATAAGCACAGCAGCACTCAAAGACAAACTGAGAAGCTAAGTATGGACAAGATACGACTGGAGCATGTAAGTCGTAGGCTAGGGTACGAGTTGTACCATGAAGACGTAAGCATAATAGAATCTAAAGATGCCATCTAAAGTTAAAGTCTCAGAAGTATACAAGTCGGAAGACTGAGTACGACTCGTATAGGGAAACCATAAGCAGACCAGTGTTCAAAGCTTGGAAGGGCAGAATTCCCAGGTACATACGAGTGAAGGACACGAGTTATATGTTAGGGTATGACTCATGAGTGGAAGTCATATGCTGAATAAAATATTGAAGCTTGGAAGATTAGACCCTGAAATGGGTATGGGAGGCACAAGTATGACTCATATGATGTCGGTACGAGTTGAAGACCGAGTCGTACCAAGTGCCAACATGGCTTTACCTTTTCCATATTTGTTAGTATTTCTATGTTATTGTGAGATACTATAAATAACATAGGATTTATCCTTTATTAGTTTGCTCATTCTTACAATAGGTTACTTACTTTTACATACCTCACAATTATTCTTGATATTTTGGGTTTTTATTCAATTTAAGACTTTGGAGTATATTCATCTTATTCTTGTGCAATTAACTACATATCTTCTTCATTGATAATCATGGATTCTTACATAAACATGAGAGGATAATCTCCTTTACTAAGGTTGTGGGAACTCTTGCGGATTAGCTACATAGAGGAAGTGTGATATTTATATATTCTAGGGTTATGCATATATCTTAATCTTTTTCACAATAATTAATCACATAGCTGTTGCAGAAGCTTGAGATAGCCTTTATTTGCAAATGTCTTCATGGAGGAGTTTGTGATTAGGAAAAGAAGATTAAGACAGTAATTTGAGATTCGCATCCACCTTATGATTCCCACCATATCATATAATCACTTGAACTTAAAAGGTGACAGTGAACTGGGTCATAACAAGTAGCAACAAGGCGACGTCCTGAGACTAAACCAGTAAAGGGTGAGTTTTATCTTCACGTTCACAAGACGATGGATCATATATATCTTGTACACTTTACATAGAGAACATTAAATAATTGGGTTGAACACGAGAAATTTATGGAGTTAATAAGTCATGGATAACACAAGCCTAGTGTTCGTCTTCTATTGTTTACAATTCAAAAGCACCCATGATTTGGTTACTACTTGCGATTGATACTAAAATCCCCCAATTACTTTCTTGTACTGCTCATGGATTACATAAATTCAAGCAACTATTGAACATTTTCCTTGTGGGTTCGACCCCAACCTAGTTGGGTTACTATATTTGGCATCGACCACAGCATACTTCTATTGGAGTGAGTTTTGGGCGACTTCATTAATACATAAATTTCATCATGAAAAAAAGGTTTCATAATTCATTCTTTTCAATCAACATCAAAATCTTAAATTATACATATAAGATATAGGGTTTATAAAAATATCATACTTACGTCCATGAGTGTTAGGATAGTTCTTCATACCTCTTAATATAGAGAAGTTGACGTAATTTCATCCTTAGGGCTAAATAGTTCTGAACCCTTGGTAGTTTTCTCCACTCTTGCTATTAGAATGATTACAACATGGTTTTTGAAGTGTAAAGTCACTCTTAAGGACCTAATCATGTACTTAGAGAATTGGGAACAATTTAAGAGTGTGAAAATATCCTAATACCCTTAAATATATTAAAAAAGTGTCATAACGATGGAAAGAAGAGAGGGTGCAGTGCGACCCCCATCGCATAGGGGAATCCTCGCGACGCAACCCCTAATGCAAAAGGGATTCCACGCGATACAAACCCCATCCTAAATAGACCGCTTTGCAAAGTGGGCCCCCCACATGGGTGAAACAGTACCCTTTCACGGTGTCCCTCATGGCACGTGGCTACCACATAGTGTTCCTTTTGCATCATACGGGTCATTTCTATGTCTAAAAAGGCCCCTAACCCATTCGCACCCATTCTAATATGGTTTATATTCAATCTAGGGGTCTTGTGAGATCATGCTAAGCTCTATTTTCATGTCAGACAGTCAGGGGTATTACACTATCCCCTCTCTCTCTACCCCTCCCCCTTCCTTTGGGATAATTTGTCATAGAATAATGACTCGGACACTAAGCACGATTTAAAGAGTTACATGGAATAAAAGGGGTAAGATAGTATTAATACATTCCATGATGTCATTGACAATCCGAATAGTGATGGGTACCTTGCACGCATATCATCTTCGATTCCCAAGAAGCTTCCTCCATGTTTTAATGTCTCCACAACACCTTGACCAAAGTTATCTCTTTGATTCTCAATTTTCAATCTTTCCGATCAAACATCTTTATGGGTACCTCTTCATATGACAAAGAATCCTTCACACCAATATCCTTAACATGCAAGACATGAGAATGATCTCCAACACACTTCTTAAGCATAGACACATGAATGGCGGAATGAACCAATGTCAAGTTCGTGGGAAAATCTAGCTTATAAGAAACACCACCAATCCTCCTTGTAATTTGGTAGGGGACCTATATAATGAGGACTAAGCTTTCCTTTCTTTCCAAACGTCATAACCTCTTTCATAGGGGAGACTTTCAGAAATACCTAATCATTCACCTCCAATTCTAACTCACTTCTTCTACTATCAATATAGGACATTTGGAGACTCTGAGTAGACTAAAGCCTCTCCTTAATAACCCTTACCTTTTAATTTCTTGATGTACATGATCCATTCTGAACAATTAGGTTTCACCAACTTCATACCAACCAATCGGTGATCTGTACCTTCTACCATAAAGAACTTCAAAAGGGTCCATTTGGATACTAGAATGATAGTTGTTATTGTAGGTGAACTCTATTAGAGGCAAGTGATCAACCCAACTTTATTTAAAGTCAATAACATAGGCCCTCAACATATCTTATAAGTTAAAAATGATAATTATGATTGCCCATCCATTTGAGAGTGGAAAGTAGTGCTAAGGTTCACCCTAGGTACCCAAACCCCTCTGAAATGATCTCCAAAATTATGAAGAAAACTACGTTCCTTAATCAAATATTATGGTCACCGGGCTCCATGCAATTGAACTATATCATAAATGAATAGGTTCACAAAATCCTCTCCTAAATAATTAGTCCTCATAGGCAAAAAGTAAATGGACTTGTTTATCCAATCAATAATGACCGAAATAGAATCGTATAGATTTCGAGAACATGGACGTCTATTAATAAATTCCATATTAATCATCTCTCACTTCCACATGGGTAAAGCTATGTTTTGGGAGGTACCCCGGCCTCAAGTGCTCAACCTTAATTAGATGACAATATAAACACTTAGCCACAAGGTTAGCAATATCCCTATTCATATTATTCTACCAATATAACTCTTTTAGGTCATGATATATCTTAGTAGAATCGAGATGGACAACATACCTAGAAATATTTGCTTCAGTCAAAATCTTTTCTCGTAAATCGAGATGGAAAACATACCTGGAAACATTCCCTTTAGTCAAAATCATTTCTTGCAACCCATCAACATCTAGACCATATAACTTTTCTTGATACCTCAAGGTATCATCTCCTCCAATTTCAAAAGCCGTAACTTTTTGTTGGCCAACATCCTTTTAGATTTGCATCAGCATGAGGTCATTAGGTTGCTTCTCCTTGACTTTAGCACACAAGGATGATCTAACCACTTCCTGCATGATTAATCCTTCATCCTCAAATCTAATAGTCAAAAAAGACAAATTATCAAGTCGGTGAATATATTTGATTCAATCACTCCTCTCCTTCTCCACATGAGAAAGATTTTCCATAGATAACCTGCTAAGGGAATCAACAACCATGTTAGCTTTAATTGGAAAATAGTGCAAGCTCATGTCTTAATCTTTCAATAGGTCGAGTCAACATATTTGGATGAGATTCAGATTTTTCTGATTGAATACATATTGCAAACTCTTATGATCAGTGAAAATATCAACATGCACCCCATAAAGATAATGACGCCAAATCCTAAGTACAAACACTAGGACCACCAACTCTAGATCATGGGTGGGATAGTTCTTCTCATGGACTTTCAATTTTCTGGATGCTTAAGATACTACCTTACCATGATGCATAAGTACACAACAAAGAACCACCTGAGACACATCACAATACACAACAAATCCCTTTATGCCTTCGGGGAAGGTCAAAACTGGCACAAAGGTTAACTTGTCTTTCAATCTCTCAAAACTTGTTTCACAAGCCTTCGACAATAAAAACATTATCTTCTTCCGAGTCAACCAAGTAAGTAGAGAAGCTATAGACAAAAAAATCTCTAAAAATCACCTATAATATACCACCAGACCCAAGAAGCTCCAGACATTGGTTGGAGTCGTGGGCCTAAGCCAATTTTTCACTGATTTAATCTTTTAGGGATCAACCTTAATCACTTCACTAGAAATAATATCCCCAAAAAAACTACTGCACTGAGCCAAAATTCATACTTAGAAAATTTAGCATATAACTCTTGGCCCTTAAGGGTCTGAAGTATGACCTGGAGGTGATGGGCATGCTCCTCCACACTCTTGGAGTAAACCAGAATATTATCAATGAAAACTATGATGAATAAGTCCAAAAACTTCTTGAATACCCTGTTCATGAGATCCATAAGATTTTAGGTGCATTAGTCAATCTAAAGGACATGACCATAAATTCATAATAACCATATAGAATTTAAAAAGCAATTTTGGAAATGTCAGCCTCCCTAACCTTCAATTGATGATAACCCAAATAAAGGTCTATCTTAAAGAAACATCTAGAACCCTGAAGTTGTTCAAAAAGACCATTAATTCTAGGGAGTGGGTACTTATTTTTAACAATGACCTTGTTTAGATATCGGTAATCTATACACATACGGAGGGAACCATTTTTATTATGCATGAAGAGTACTGGAGCACCCCAGGGAAGACACTAAGTCGAATCAAACCTTTATCAATAAGGTTTTTTTAACTATTCCTTCAATTCTTTTAGTTTTATAGGATCCACTCTACATGATATAATGGAAATAAGTTGAGTTTCAGGCAACTGGTATATTCCAAAGTCTACCTCCCTATATGGGGAATCCCAAGAAGATCATCAAGAAATACTTTTGGGAGTTCATTAAATATAAGGACCAATTAGAGAGGAGGATTTTCAGTGAGAGAATCTTTGACCCAAACAAGATGGTACAAACAACCTTTAGATATGAGCTTATAGGCTCTAACATAAAATAAGAATTTCCCTTTAGGTGCCAAGGAATTTCCCTCCCATTCTAAGACTGGTTAGTTAGAAAAACCAAACATAACCTTTCTAGTTCTACAATCTAGGGTAACATAATAGGAATAAAGCCAATATATCCCTAGAATCTCTTCAAAGTCTACCATGTTAAGATCTACAAGGTCAACCATAGTCTTTTGATGGAAGACAGGCACCACAAACCCTTCTAGCAATCACAGAATCACCAACAGGGGTTGATATAGAGAAGGGTTGAGAAATATTTTTAGGGTCAAAGCCAAAATTCACTGCAACATAAGGGGTTACGTAAGATAAAGTAGATTCGGGGTCAAATAGCACATAAACATCATGGGAGAAAATTTAGAACACACCCATAATAACTTTTGGGAAGGCCTATGAGTCCTGGAAAGTGGATAAGGCATATAGACAGTTATGACCTATGCCCAATCCAGAGGTATTCCACTTAGAGGATAGGGCAAAAAAATTAGTAGTTGGGGCCTTACTGCCCCTAATTATTTTCCATGCAAAAGGGAAATTTCTTTGGAAGTGGTCAGGCTGTCTACTAGTATAGCACACACAACTACCATAGTAATACTTTTCTAGGTGATTCTTTTAACAAGAACAGTAGCAAGGTTTTTACTTAAAGGGTTGAGCCATAGTACCCTGAGACTGAGTACCCTGAGCCCTAGTCCTATTGCTAGACATAAACCACTGATCATCGGATGGTTTAGGAACAGGTGAACTAGCTGATGACTGGTCATAATCATTACTGTAGTATCTCTTCTTAGACCATCTTTTACCCCTTCTGCTACCTTGCTGCTGACTAGCATCTTGATCTGCGGACCTAGTCTTCTTATTTTATCTCTCTTCCATCTCTGTCGATCTCTTATATTTTTCTCTATTTGATACATATACACCACTAACCTAGATATGTCTATATCACTATTCAATGTCTACCCCTTACATTCCAGCACCAAATTATTTGAAAGACCAGGCACAAACATTCTCATATGAGACATCATATTGGACACCAATCTGGAGCATAGCAGGACAGTTGTGTGAGCTTTAGTGCATACTCTTTAACACTCATTTTTACCTACAGCTATGTGAAATTTAGTGCATACTCTTTAACACTCATTTACCCCTACTTCAAATTCACAAACACCTCAGTCTTAGCTTTTCTCAAATCTTGAGGGAAAAATAATCAAGGAAAGCATCTAAAAACTCCTCCCATAATGTAGGTTTGGCATTCTCACCTCTTAGATCTTCCTACTACTCATACCATAGGTAAGCTACCCTATTCAACTAATAAGATGCAAACTTCACCCCCTCTATATAACTAGAATACATAACTCTGAATATCTTTTCCATCTTATCCACAAACTCTTGAGAATCTTCTTCAGCCCGTAAAAGTATATGTGTTCAGCCTCATGAATTGACCAACCCAAGTGACCTCAAAAAATCTGATAATAGAGCCAACAGTTCTAGATCGATGGGATTGTGATGCCATAATATGATAAAGCATATTAATCAACTGATGAAACTTTTTATTTAATACCTCTCTCTATAAAGATTCAGTACGATTAATGATGATCCATAGGAGCCTAAGGAGGACTAATTAGGGCTGGTGAGACCTCCAAGTGGAGCACTAAAGTCTAAAGTATGAGCCCTTATCGAGTTTGTATTCTGTGAGTTAGGCAAAACTCTTTAGAATTTTCCCCTATAGGGACGAAGGTTTTGGCTGAAGTTTTCTGATTATTAGATCTTTGAGAAGGAATGATCCGAAATACGAAAATTCAGGTGGTGATGAATTTCTTTCTAACTAGACCCTACAACATGAAATAGAACATGAAGAAAAGGGAAACATTTATGATGCCTCATAACCTCTTCCTTATAAGTATGGCATGCTACACACCTATAAAAGGGACACTACTTGACATGACTTCATAGACACCCTAGGACCCTGAATCGATCTCTGATATCAAGCTTGTCACGAACCAAGCTGAGGCCCTACCTATGACGAGAATCCAAACCATGGAGGCCCAAGAGACCCCTTAGCATACTATCATAAGCATAATTCATTCAACAAAATATGAAAGATACAATAAAGTATTCAAGAATCTTTTAACTAAAATTTATCAACAAAGTCATAACAAAACAACAACCAAAATTTAGTCTACGAAGCCTCTACGAATGATTATCTATCTAAGTCAAGATAAGGCTCTCGGTTGAACCATAAAACAAGAAGCAACTAAAAACTAAATAAAGGCCATACGACAAATGGAAGGAGCACCAACTTTGAAACTTATGGAAATCCTATTGTTGCGTGAGGCCATGGACTGAGCCTAAGAATCATATTATGAGACAATACAGCTGCTCAAGGATGGTCAATACTTGAAATATATTGGTATGTAGAACAATCCAAAATAACATATATTAGCGAACTCTAGAAGCTAGGGCTTTGTTCACCTTTGGACACGAACACATATAACATAATCGAGAGCATTGGAAAAAATAGTTTAGAAAATAGAGATCAAAAACACATGGGAATATCTAAAAGCTTCAACATATCTCTTAAAGACATAAACTTGACTCTTTTCATTACTTTTGAGCTAGATGGCATGGCCGATCTTTCTACTAGCTATGGCCTATATAGGTCTTACTTTAACTCATCATCCAAGCTCGTTTGTCGTAGGGATTGGACTCTATATGTTCTATTCTAATATACTAGTGCCTGAGGTAAGTATACTTTGACCATTCGATATTAGGACTAAGCCAATTTTCCCGCGTTGGCAAAATACGATTTCGGAATGTAAGATTTTTAACTCACATCTTCTTGGTTAACCACCTAACTCTCTTAAAGCCCATTTTAACCTCTTAAAATAATACTTCATTCTTATATAAATTCAACTCTTTTTCTTTTAAGGGCATTCCATAAAAGTTATCTCCACACCTATACTTGAAAGATATATCATATCGTATCCGTAGCCCTTCTTTCGAAAACATACATCATTGACCACCTTAATAATTCAAATATAAAACAAGAGTCCTTATTTCATAAAAGGATATACAAGTTTAAAAAATACTTTTTCCTTTAACAACATAACTCTTAAGTAGTCATCTCTTTCATAATTCATACAAGTTTCATGAGAAAATAAGATTATTTTCAAGTACAAAGGATACTCTCTAAAAGTTGCAAAAATAAATAGTCTATAATTTGATAAAAGAGGCATTTGATCTTTGAGATTCATTTGATAACCCACAACAATCGTCAAATACATAATTCTTATAATAAAAAAGAGTTCATAATTCAAACATTTCTACAACTTCAAAACCCATAACATATGTATATAAATACAATTAAAGTTTATAGAACCACCATAATTAATACATAAATTTTATCATGAAAAAGGTGTTTTGTAATTCATGCTTTTCAATAAACTTCAAAACCTTAACTTATACTTACGCCCATGAGTGTTTGGATAGTTCTGCATACCACTTAACTGAGAGAAGTTGACATAATTTGATCCTTAAGCTAAATAGTTTTGAATCCTAGGTAGTTTTCTTATCTCTTGCAATTAGGATAATTATAATAAGATTTAAGAAGTGTAAAGTCATTCTTAAGGCCTTACTGACGCACCCTGGTTTTTGGACCTTGAAAAATTCCCTAGAATTCTGGTCTTTGGACCTAATACAACTCATAATTATGAGTCATATGTTGGGTTACAAATGGTATAGTCCATTCATATGTTGGCCAGTATTTGGTTGGTAGGATGGATTTTGATCAGTGGAATAGGCACAACTTGAATGGTATGAGTTGTATGGTTGGATATGAATTATTTGGTTTGGGTTTTCCTTAGTTAAATCTTAGACTTGGTAACATAAGTTGGATCTAAATATGAGTGGCTCACCATGATCCATAAGCCAGAGTATGAGTCATACCGAGGGCTCGTATGGTAGTTAGTGTTCAAACCTCCTAGATTCTATTCTGTCAGGGGTACGGTATATGGTTACTAGCCGTACACTTTAATATGACTTGAGATTGGGTGTGCCGTACCTTGTAAAGTGTTGGATCAAAGAGGAAAATCCTAGGGTATGAGATGTTGGTACCATTCGTACCGATTGGGTATTACTCGTAAGGGTCAATCGTACCCTATAATAGGAATTTAATGTAGTTTAAGTTAGGGCAATCTGGACATCTTCCCACTTATCCTAATAAGGTCCCATAACTTATATTGCACTTGGGAGATTATTTTCCCGATTATTGTATTCTTAAACACTTGGAAAACACTCTTAAAGCCTTTCTAGAGCTCTTGGGCAAGGGAAGCTAGGGTTTCATCTTAAGGAGTAAATTAGGGCTTGTCTTGGTGATTTCTCTCCATCATCATCTTGGTTTAAGGCATATAATCTTACCTAATTATTGTTTCTAATTAAAGGCATGGATTTATATAATATTTTTATGATTTAAACTATGTATGATTTAGGGTTTTCAAATATGATTGGGGGTTTTGGTTATAAATTCTTGGTTATGATTTTCCCATGTTTTAATTATTCTTTTATTTGCATTAATGGTGGTTTTGTGTAATTGGTTTCATGGTAATAGTTCTTTGGTAATGGACTTTGGTTTTGGAAATACAATACCCCCAAGGTGTTTAATAAAATGGCTTTAACAATATTTTTACTATAATATTGGTTTTTCAATGAAACTTATTCATGGTTTAAAATTGGTAATGGAACCCTAAATGATATGAATGATTTAAATGATTTTGAATTGATTAAAAAGTCCTTGGTGTCCATGGTTTTGGTTGATTGGAAATCATTTGGGGTACATGGGAATCCCCTAAGAATTGGTTAAGGACAATACTTGCAAGTTATTATTGGTATAACGATACCACTACTAATAGCCTTGGTTAATAATAATGGAATAATGGTATGGAAGGAAAATGATTTTAATTGGGATTAAAGAAGATAGGTTTGGCAAAGCTGTGGAAGGTGGAGGTCCCGGGGGATCTAAACTGGAAACTCATATTTATCGATGTGAGGTTTGATCCTAGTAACCGTGTGCATGATGTCACATTGTATGTTTTGGGGAATGTACTAGTCATCCCAGGTTTTCTTCCCTGGTCTTGCAGCTTCACACACTAGGGTCTTTTTAGCAGGGAGAGCTAAACCCATATAGCCCGTGAGTGGTTTAGGACGGCAGAGCTACATAGCCCAGGTTACGATTTTAATGGCATGCTAAACTCGGTCCCCTCTTCTTACATGGTTATATAAGGATGCCAAAACCATCTATATGCATAACCATATATATATATATATGGTTGTCCATATAGATGATTTTTACTTGTTTTTATAAATGGCATTATTTTATCCTTATCCTGAGTTCATGCTAGCATTTACTCGCAAACCCATCTGGGGCGCTGTATCTCCACGCGATGCAGGAACCGGCCATTCCACTCCTCCTGCTTAGTGGTTTGGACTTTGGGGTCAGCATTTGGATTGAAGTGTTGAGCTTTCATCATTTAAGAAGGCTTTATTTCATGGATATGATTTCATACTTTGACTTATTTATGGATATTAGTTTTGTCTACGGTTGGGGGTATGTCCCAATTAGATTTTGGTATTATTTTAGTTAGCGGCTTTTTGGTACTAATATGGGTTAAAATAGGTAGGTTTGGTACTGGTGTCAGCCTTAGAATTGTTATTGGTGTTGGGGCTGATACCGGTTGACGATATTATTAGTTGTTCTAACGTATTTCATTTTGGGATTAATCATACTATATTTTGTGTTTCCTTTGGTTATGGCATGGTTTATGGCCCTTGGTTCGGTATTGGTTTGTCTTGGTGGTTGGTGGAAGGGATGACTTGGTAGGTCTGGTCTAACAATAGACTTATCCCAAAGTCAGTCCATGTCCAATTACGCAATCTTGCTAAATGTGCAAAATTCAGCAAACTCAGGGCAGGCGGCTGGAGGTTGGGTTGGGTAATGGGGGTGTTCTCTAATCCCATTTGGACCTGGTACATCCATTACGACAAGGCCCCCAAGTCGGGTCTTGTCAAGTTTGTAGACACATGATTTTTTACCCTATCCGAATTTTAACCTATTTTTTGGCATTAAATATTTATATTTTTGTCCAAAATTTATTTTAACTCTTATTTCATTTTTAATAAGTTTTAGTTGAAAATAAATAAATAAAGTTATAATTTGGGATATTTTTATTTTTATTTTTAAAATAATATGAAAAAAATCAAAAATATACTTTCCTTATAATAAATATACTAATAGTTTTAGTATTATCTTAATTATATTTATTTTAGGCTATTTATCAACTTTTATTGTATTTTTATTAAATATAAAATTTTTATTAGTTAATATTCTTTTATCTTTGTTATTATTATCATTTTATATATGCTTTAATTTATTATTAAAAGGGAAAAAACTTTATCCTAAACTACCCCAACTTAGAGAAACATCATGAAAAAGGTGTTTCGTATCTTCAAAATCTTAGACTTGGTAACTTAAGTTGGATCTGAGTACGAGTGGCTCGCCATGAGCCATAAGCTAGGGTATAAGTCATACCTAGGACTCATATGGTGGTCAGTATTGTAACCTCCTGGATTTTATTTAGTCAGGGGTACGGTTTATGGGTACCAGTCATACACTCGAATATGACTTGGGCTTGGGTGTGTCATACCTTAACAGTGTTGGATCCAAGGGGGAAATCCTAGGTACGAAAGGTGGGTACCGCTCATACAGGTTGGATACGACTCGTAAGGGTCATTCGTACCCTATGACGGGAATTTAATGCAGTTTAAGTGAGGGCAAACTGGACATTTTCCCACTTATCTTAATAAGGTCCCATGACTTATATTGCACTTAGGAGGTTATTTGTCCTATTATTCTATTCTTAACCACTTGGAAAACACTCTTAAATCCTTTCTAGAGTCTTGGGCAAGGAAAACTAGGCTTCATCTTAAGGAGTAAATTGGGAATTTTCTTGGTGATTTCTCTCCATCATCATCTTGGTTTAAGGCATGTTCTCTTCCCACATTGTTAGTTCCAATTAAAGGCATGGCTTTATACAATGTTTTTATGATTTGAATTATGTATAATTTTGGGTTTTCAAATATGATTTGGGGGTTTTGGTTATAAATTCTTGGTTATGGTTTTTCATGTTTTAATTATGATTTTATATGCATTAATGGTGGTTTTGGATAATTGGTTGCATAGGAATACTTCTCTGGTAATGCACTTTGGTTTTGGAAATACTATACCCCCAAGGTGTTTGATAAAATGCCTTTAACAATGTTTTCACTATAATATAGGTTTTTCAATGGAACTTATGCATGGTTTAAACTTGGTAATGGGACCCTAAAATATATGAATGATTTAAATGATTTTAAATTGATTGAAAAGGCTTTGTTGGCCATGGTTTCGGTGGATTGGAAATCATTTGGGGTACATTAGAATCCCCTAAGGATTGGTTAAGGACAATACTTGCAAGTTATTATTGGTATGACGATACCACTACTAATAGTCTTGGTTAAAAATAATGGAATAATGGAATAATGGTTGGGATGGAAAATGGGTTTAATTGGGCTTAAAGAAGGGAGGTATAGCAAAGCTGTGGAAGATTGAGGTCCTAGGGGATCTAAACTGGAAATGCATATTTACCGATGTGAGGTTTGGTCCTAGTAACCAAGTGCATGATGTCACACTGTATATTTTTGTGAATGTACTAGTCATCCCAAGTTTTCTTTCCTGGTCATGCAGCTTCACGTACTGGGGCCCTTTCAGTAGGGGGAGCTAAACCCAAATAGCCCGTGGGTGGTTTAGGACAGCAAAGCTACACATCCCAAATAATATTTTTAATGGCATGCTAAACCCGGTCCTCTTTTTTGGTATGGACTCTAAAACCATCTATATGCACAACAATATATATATATATGTGTGTGTGTGTATGTGTGTGTGTGTGTATATGTATACATATATATATATGTGTATCTGTATATATATATGTATATATATATGTATATATATATGTATTTATACATAAATATATATATATATATATGGTTGTGCATATGGATGGTTTTTACTTGTTTTTATAAATGACATTATTTTATCCTTATCCTGAGTTCATGTTAACGTTCACCCGAAAACCTATCTTCGAGCGTTGTATCTCCACGCGATGTAGGAACTGGCCATTCCACTCCTCCTACTTAGCGATTTGGACTTTGCGGTCAGCATTTGGATTAAAATATTAAGCTTCTATCATTTTGGAAGGCTCGATTTCATGGATGTGATTTCATACTTTGACTTATTTATGGATATTGGCTTTGGCTATGGTTGGAGGCATGTCCCAATCAGATTTTAGTATTTTTTTGGTTATAGGATTTTTGGTACTGCTATAGGTTGGAATGGATGGGGTTGGTATTGGTGTCATTCTTAGCATTAGTATTAGTATTGTGGCTGATATAGGTTGACGATATTGTTAGTTGTTCCAGCGTATTTTATTTTGGGATTAATCATACTATGTTTTGGATCTCCTTTGATTATGGTCTTGTTTATGGCCCTTGGTTCGATATTGGTTTGTCTTGGTGGTTTGATGGATGTGATGATTTGGTAGAGCTTGTCTAGGAATAGGGTTATCCTAAAGTTAGTCCTTTTCCAATTACGAAATCTTGTTATATGTGTGAAATTCAACAAACTCAGGGCAGGCGGCTGGAGGTTGGGTTGAGTAACGAGGGTGGTCTCCCGTCCCAGTTGGACCTGGGACACCCATTATGACAAGGCCCCCAGGTCGAGTCCTCTCAAGTTTGTAGACACGTGATTTTTTACCCTCCCCGAATTTTAACCTATTTTTTTGTATTAATTATTTATATTTTTGTCCAATATTTATTTATCTCTTATTTCATTTTTTTATAAGTTTTAGTTATAAATAAATAAATAAATAAAGTTACAATTTGAGATATTTTTATTTTTAAAATAATATAAAAAATTTAAAAATATTCTAGTAGTTTTAGTATTATCTTATTTATATTTATTGTAGGCTATTGATGAACTTTTAATGTATTTTTCTTAAATATAAAACTGTTATTAGTTAATATTATTTTATTTTCATTATTGTTATTATTTTTTATATGTTTTAATTTATTATTAAAAAAAAGGAAAAACCTTATCCTAAACTACCCCAACCTCCACACCCCATCTCCACACTCCCATGTTCCCTGAACTTCTCTCCCACGTCTCCTTTTTTTCAGGATAACTCCCTCAACTTTCCAATACCCATTATATATCAAAAACACATGTAAAAAATAAATAGAAAGACAAACAACAAAAAAAATAGAAACAAAAAGAAAAAGGATAAGATTACTAAAAAGGGGGGGAAACCAAAGTAGAAGGGATCAGATTTAGAGTTCAGAGTTTCGTTTGAAGTTTTCAGTGATGATTTTCTTGTTTCATTACTCATTTGAATGCATCATAGGTTCTTATTTAATCGTGTACCATTTATGTTTTAAGTTTTATTATGGAAAATCATGAATGACAATGTTTGAATGGTCCCAATGCACTATTTACTATGCAAATTTGATTATGTGAACCTTTATTACCACATGTTATACTATTAATCTACAAGGTGCTTATATATTTGTTCAGTAGATGTGTTGGCCATTAAAATATAGTATGTTAATAGCATTAAGTAAAAAAAGAGTGGCTATAGCAACACACTAATATATGCATATACTCATGAATCAATTCACAATACACACATACTCTTCTATTTCCATTAAATTTCACAGAATTGTCATTCACGGATCTAGACACTACACACAAAAAAATTAGAGAGTAGAGGAAGAGAGGAGAGAAAACAGTAAAGGAATGGAGAGAGATTGATAGAGGGAAAAAATTAGCGGGAACAAAAGGGAAACAGCCGGTGTAGTCACTGTAGCGGCGATATACCCACCACTAGTGCCGGCCAGAACATTTTCCACATCGATAGCTATCGGCCATCCCATCTCCAACCAAAATGACCCTATTCATGTAATTTCAACGAAGTTCCGTAGATAACAACCACAAAAACCAGCCAAACTCGGCCATTGTTTGACGATTCTGATGCTAACTCATCGAAAAACATCAGAGCCAGTCGGTCCACAAACCCCAAAACGCATCAAAGATCCCACATCAATCGACCCCTCACCAGAATGCCATCGTATTGACCACGGGAAAACATCATCGGGAGATATTAGTTATTGCTCTGGAAAAATCTATCGGCGAACTGCATTACTAGCTTCATACTTCCCAAAATTGACTGGGGTCATGTTATTGTTAGTGTTTCACTTGGATTTGTCAGTCGTTATCTTGATTGGCTCTTTTTTCTTTGTGACTTTATCATAGAATCAACTTTTAGTATTTCCATTGGTGGGGTTAATTTAGAGTCAAGATTTGTACTCGTTAGGGATAATAAAAAGGGAAAGTTATGCAGAAGAAAAAAGATCAAATATACATAGTAATATTATAATAAATTTAGATTATAAGAAACAAGCATAATTGGTTTGGTTATTATTAGTTAAACTAATATTCTTTCATGTTAATAATAAATAGTATGCATGCTTTGGTTTATGTAAATTCTATTTTAGTATGTTACTGTAATCACGAGATATAAAAAACATTAACCCTTTTCTATTAATAGATGTGGTGGGGGTCTGATTCGACATGTAAGTCCTATTCATTAATTAATGCAAAAATGAGTGAGACAGGTTGCGATTTTATTCAACATCCCTCATAATTGAGAAAAAAATAAGAAAGGAAAAAATATTTGTAGGGGAGCGAGATGGGGTGCAGATCTATTCTAAACCTCATCGCATAAAAAAAAAAGGGAAAACCCATTTGTGAGGGAGAGAGACGAGTTACAAATTAATTCCAAGACTCGTTGAAAATTTGGAAGAAGAGAGTGAAAAACATATAAAATCGTGATTTACAAGAGACGAAACAAATGCCTTTTAGCGCTATATAAGCTTTAGGCACACTTAATATATTTGTCTCAATTAAGAATGCGACGTACACATCTTCTTTAGACATTTAAAATAATTCGAGGATGCAATATTGCACTTCGGCAAAGGTCATTGTAAAATTAACTTATATTGTCTTAATTCAAGAATAATAGACAAGTTTTAGTATAAAAAAAGTGAATCAAGGCCTTCAACATAATCTATCAAAATATTTTCAGTTAATATAAGTTTATAAAAGCGGCCGTGCTAGAACCACGGGTCTCGAAGAGTGCCTCATATCTTTTCCTCAGTCAATAGAATTCCTTACCCGGTCTTCTATTTTGCAGACCAAAACAAAAATTCATTTTCTTTTGACCGAGGATTCAAAAAGGTCACTTGGAATGCCATAACTCAATTTCAAATGGCTACTTTATAAATAAAATAATCCCTACTCAATACCGTCACTTTATTTGGAAAAATCCTTCGACTTTGACCCATCAGCGAAAAGAAGGTGTGACATCTCTGGCGACTCCAGTGGGGAATAACCAGAATTCAAGCTTTTGATATAAACTTTACTTGCTTTAATTATTTTGATACTATATTTGTTGGCCTAATATGCTACCTGGCTGTAATGCCCTAAAATATCATCCCGGAACGTTACACGGTGCTTAAGGCTACAAGTAGCCTCAAGGTAACCATTTGAACCTATTACTACTTCTACCACTTCCTTTAGGATGAATAACCAAACAATAAATGTTATATTATATCAAAACAAAACTGAAATCATTAAAAACAAATGTCTGTGTACCAAATACTAGAAATCTGGAACAAAACTTCAACTGACTGTCTGACAAGCCTCTACTTACTAAGAACTAGAGAGTTATTGGGACAAATCCCCAACTGATTCAACTGGATTGAAAAGAAATAATCAAATACTATAAAGACTGAAAACAGGGGATTAGGTCCTCGAACCATAAGGACTCACCAACTGCTGACGTGTAGATAAAGGTACTTGAAGATCACTATCACTGCTTAAACTGAGCATCGAAACCTACATTATGAGACAACGTAGCATACAGACGTATATGTTGATCAATACTTTGAGGATGTACTGAGTATATGGGGGTGTATGCAATACTTAAAACAACAATATCATCAATCTTTATAAAAATCATGCATACTGATATAGTTGACTCACATAGCTTGAATAATCTCAAAAAAATATATATCTCGTAAATTATGGAAAATGGAATGCATAGTATAAATCTCATGAGTCAATATACTATTTCTGAAATCTGTAGTTCTATTCCCTTCTCAAAACATATAAACTAAGTGGTAAAGTGTTCACCTCTGTATTTGAGAGCTAAGACTGAAATTTTTAAAATTGAAATCTAAAGTAAAACATTAATTGAATAAGTTTGTTAGCATTTACACTTAGTATATAAAAATCTTTCTTGGCCAGGATATCTTTTAAAGCTTTAGGGAAAATAACTCATCTCAAGGAACATGCTTAACTTTAGAAACTGATTATTTACTCTTACTAACAGGGAAAAATACTTTAAGAAACTACTCTAAAAATCTTACTATTAGAGAGGATCTCTTAATCGACATACACCATGCGAGCTACATGGGGTCCAACATTTTGTCCTCCTAAGGAAGAAACCTCACGTTGGAGAGAGGCATCATACTCTTGCCAGGTAGTATAACCTCAACTTAGTGATCACTATCTTGGCCTCATCCCCATAAATCTCAATCCTACAGTGGCACGTAGTTTTGGGCTATGAAACTATATCAACTTACCCAACTCGGTGCTAAATACTATTCCCTTTAATTAGTTATGCTCATCTCATAGAAAATCCACTTTTAAAAATAATCTCATAGTTTATAATGAAACCAACTACAAAATCTGTAATTTCATTTGATGAGGTGGATTTCAAAGTTATTATGACCATCAAGGTCAAAATTTCTCAATAATCTCAAAATAATCAAACCACGGGTGCTTATAGGACAAAAGTTCTTAAAATTGATATCTCAAGTAGGGATTAATGACCCATATATCAATCTCAGATTAAAACATATCAAAATTCAGACTCGATATCATAAAGATTCATAAATCATATAGAAATCTAGAAATTTTCAGCAATACGCATTATAATCTCAACATGCTCATGTACTTCAATTTCTAAAACATTGAAAACATCATAATCTCAAGGATAACATCATAGGGTATAAACCCATACTTTAATTCCACAAGAAAACATGCAAAATCATATATCTTTGTAATTAAAGACAAGTTTTGGGCACAAGGACGAAAGGATTGTCCTTGTTCAAACCCCATATACCTTAGATTATGAATTTAGATGAACAAGCTTGATTGAGACTCTTTTTAGTACTCTTGAGTGAGGTTTATTGAAGCTTTTAACTTGGGAACCTTGATTCTTAAATCAATTTACGAAAACAATGATGAAATCTTGAAGAAGGAATTAGGTCTTACTCTTGAGGGTTAATCTTAAGAAAAAACCCTAGTTCTTGATGATTTAGATGAATCTAAAGTTCTATGCTTCATTTTAATATATCTAGGTGTTAAAAAAGGGTGGAAAATCCAAAAAGCCCTTTTAAAAATGGCTATAAAATGCTAAACGAGATCTGTGATAGCTCATGCGATGGTCCATCGCTGGCTCGACGATCTGTCAGTCTAACCGTCGCACCTGGGCTAGAACAGTGACTTAATGCCTTAGTTGCAACGGTTTGAGTGAAGTTCCATCGACCTAACCATCGCACTTGGCTAGTGAATAGGTCTACTACCTCAGTTGCGATGGTCCGTCAGCCTGCCCGTCGCTCCTGGTCAGTTCGGAGAGTTCTCCATAAAACGTCCATAACTTTTTACTCTGATACCGAATTTGGACAAAATTAATATCGTTGGAAAGCTAATTAAATTTTCTCCATGATAAAAATTTGAAATTTGGAAAACTCTATTCCATGGAGAAAATTGAATTATAAAATGTTGAATTGTATTACACTGGCACTCATTTATTACTTTGATATTGTTGAATTGTATTATAAATTGTCTTCACTTGCGCAGCTCTCTGAGTCTCTGAAAATAGGATACAATGAATACAGAGTATGCATCTTACCTTCTTTTTTAGTTATCCATAGTGTTAATGCACCTGGTGAAGAATTATTAGCCACACATGTTAGGCGGGATTTGTATCAATAATGAAGGAGGAAGAGTACTGCTACCAATCAAGTTGTCCCTCCCCGATTTGAGTGTCTGTTTGGGTAAGCCAATCTAGATACCTATCCATATTAGGATAAACCGACCAAAACTAAAACTCGAACATGGTTATCCCTATTAGGCTCTACTTTATTTGCATCATATGCATTTGACTTAGTGGGACTCAGCACAGGGGTCGGGTCTGTCTAGGACAGGTGTCCCTCATTATAATGACCAACATGTGCATCCTACATGCTCTGTGACATTTATTTGAAAGGCCATTAGATTTTTGACCGGCTTTAAGAAACTTGGTGAAACGCAGGAGAGTATATTATACTCAAATTTAAAAAATTATTTATCAATGAAATTAAAAATATATATAGTTTTTAAGGTATTCATGAACTACGAGGGTCTGATTCTCACTCTTTAGTGGGATATGTAGGAAGTCCTTCCAGGGATACAACCCTGTCTTTTGAAAATTACTCATAGATTTACTTGGAATATTTAAAAAGTAATATAACTACTTTCATAATTATTTTCCTTATCCTCATGTTCAATATATATAGAGAGAGAGACAATCTTAAGCCGGGGGTCTATAAAAAATAGCCTCTCTACTTCTTCGAAGGTAGTGGTATGGACTGTGTATATTTTACTCTCCCCAGGCCTCACTTTGCGTGAATACACAGGGACTGTTGTTGTTGTGTATATATATTAATAGCCCTGAATCTTGAGAGATCATGAGGCTAAGTTTGGTATTTTCTTCCAAATTTATAATTGAAATTATGTAGAGGTCTGTCCTTGCAAAATTTTCAATAGAGTTGGTCTAAATTAGTGTTATCCGTTAAAAGAAATGTTGACATCCATGTTTCTTTCACTTTTTATTTTTGAATAAAATTATTTTTTGCATCTGAGTCCAATTTAATGATTGCATTAAAGTTCATGAGTCAAGATTAAAAATTTCAAAAGTTAGTGAATTAAGTTCTGCCAAGAGACTAGACGTTTCTTAGTATTGTTTCTTTATCCATAGGCATAATATGTCTCATCGGATTAGTGGAAAGTGTCGAAAGAGAAAAAGAAATGAGAATATATAGCTACAGGTTGTAGACTGCACCCCCTGGTAGCTTTGGAGATGGTGGAACGAGATAGATTCATTGGATCATGGTTAGATATATAAGTATTCATTTTTTTACAAACATCATGACAATCAACCCTAGCAGGGATGTGGTTGATACATTACTGACTTTTAAGGATATACAATGCATTTCATTTCTCAAATTTCAAGTTGACTTCAACTTTAGAGAAGATAGCGACTTATATTGGGTTCGGGGATATGCACCAAAAAGACTTTTAGCCCCAAAACTCATCTCAATAAATAGATTCTATAAGCTCTTGAACATACGAAACTCTAAAGAAGAATCAATGGAAAAAGGTTGTGCCTCCTTATAGTTTTTGTATGAAAGATACGAAAGACAAGAGGGGTTTGAGAAGTTTGGTGAACAACTTAGCAATGAAGGAAGTTTTAAAGCTTGGAAAGAGCATAGACGATTTTCTTTCATGGTATCCTTTTTAGGAACTATGGTCTTCCCTAGGAGACAGAAAAAAATAACATTAGTCTAGCTAGAATGGTACATGTATTGATTAATAAAGAGAATTTGCACTATGGTGCCAATGATCTTGGCTGACATATATCATTCTCTAAAAGTTTATCAAAAAGGGAAGGGCTTTTTCGAAGGATGTAATATCTTGATGCAAATATGGATCATAAAGCATCTTTATCAACATCCTAAGGTGGAAATTTTTATTCCTGAAGGAGTTGATCAAATCAAAGATTATGAAAAAATGATGGATAATATATATGTCCAGAAGGATTTAATGATTGGAATAAGCTTTTTTGTTCAATGACGGTAGATAAGATCACTTGGAACCTCACTTGGTTCCCTTGGAGATAGGTAATACATAGCTCTGGTATTTGGCCTTTCTTGTTATTGATGGGTATTAGAGGTGCTCAACCATATGTGCCATTATGGGTTCTACATCAGCTAGGCAGACGGAAAATAATTCCCATAACAGAAAATATGAAAGAGTTTGTGTTTGAGGTCAGACCAGAGATTCCCCTTCCAGGGGGATTAGCACAATATATTTGGGATGGTTATCATTTTATGGGAATTAAAATAATGGTCACAGAACATGAGAAAAGAGAAGTACACCCAGGCTACTAGTTTGAGAAACAACCACCTCCACCAGCCAGAGTAAAAAGATCAGTTAAGGGACCAATAGATCAAGAGGCTGCAATAAGGATAGGGATTGAGATGGCCATGTGAGAACATCCTAATATCAACCAAGATTTGAGAGCAGAATTAGAACGTGTTAGGGAATCCTTGACTCAAAAACAAGCACATAAGGATATAAATAATAAGGCAAGAGTTAAGTAAGCATGATTGGAGGTAGTAAGAGATTATCAGTCCATTATTCAGGTGCTAAATTCTATTTTAGAATGAGCTAGAGAAAGAATAGAAGAACAGCAGAGGGAATTTGCTGAGGAAAAGGCTAAGTCAAAAGATATTGAGGTTGCACTTCAAGGATATATAAGGTTTGCCATAACTAGGTGGTCACACATTGTAGAACTTGCCACATCTTGCCGCCAACAGTAGCAAGAATTTGACATAAAGATGTAGGAAAAATTCAATCAAGAGAGATCTTAGTGGATACGTGAAAAAGGGATACTATGAGAACAGCTGGAGGTAGCTTTCACTCGAAAGCAACGTGCATGAGAGATGATTGATTCCTGTTATTGGTAGGACTAAGGATGGGATCAGGATTTCAGTTCCCTTCAAGGGAAGGTTCATCGTGTGGCAGAGCATACTGCTAGAATGGGTTCGAACTACCAAGAGTTGAATTGTGAACAATTTTTGGCACAAGTACCAGCATCTCGCCACTTCATTGGAGGACATATACTTGGGTTTGGGAGGGTATATAAAGATGAAATCTCCTTGATCAAGCATGTTGAAGTTATGAAAATTAGTTGAAAACCTTGAGACACTGGAGTTTATTTATATTGATGGATAGTTATTTTCTTTCATTGCATTATTTTAGTTTCAGTCTTAGAACTTTTTTATAGATTTTATTGTCTTTCAGTTAATATTGTTGTTTAATTTTAGTTTTATTTATCAGATGTCAGTTGGTAGGCGTACTTCTAGGAGTTGTGTCATTTGTTCTATCGTACTTGTATTTAAAAATTACTGAATATAATGAAGTTGGTTGTTTATTTTTATATATATTACATATGTTTTACTTTATTTACTCTATTCATTTTCTTTCAAATTAAAAAAATCAAATCAAAAAATCTTTTTTGTTAAGTTTTTTCCCAAACTACATAAAGACCTGATTAATGCCCTAACATCAAACGTAGCCAACCCTCCAAAGGGTTCGATCAAAACTTTTCCAAAAAAAAAGTGTGCCTAGAAAAGACGGGATGAAACACCAAAACCTTCCATGATAGGCTGGGAAAAGAATATAGAGGCATAATATACAATGTGTCATTATAATGTGTTAAATATTTAACGCTTATCCATTTGCTACTTGGTACAGAAAAGATAAAGTAGTTGGTATATGGTTTAAACTGGCATCTCATCCTTACAACTCAAGATACAAAGGAAAGAGAAAGATAACCTACAAAGAGAGTGTAGAGTCTGACAATGAGGAAGATCAAAACCAGTTGATTCCACAAGAATTCGTATCAATGGAAGAAAATAGGTTATTGAAACAACTGATAGTGGAGATTTATTAAGCTTGCATGAATGTGAAAGCCCCGCCTTCCTCAATTCCTGAACTTTCAAAAATGAATGATCGAAGTTCTATTCCATCCCAAAATGTTGATCCATTTTATCCACCTGGATTTGGCCTATATGATAATAGGTCTAGTGTTGTTGGTACTTCTACCATGATCCAACCAAATCCATCTCTCACAAATAAGCCATTTTTTATTCTTGTAGCACTAGCTAATGTGGGTTCTCAATTGATAGTACAGAAAACTATGGGTGAACCAAGTCATGATCAATTGTATCCTCCTGAAGTGACTTTCAAACCCTCAAATTCATAATACCCAGCTTATTAACACAATTCTCCTAACTTTATTGAGAATACTATTAAGAATGAGGAGAAAAAAGAGATGACCAAGAAAGTGAGAAGTTTAGAATAAAATATGAGGAATATGCAAGGACTAGGAGGGAAAAAGAGTGTTTCATACAAAGATTTTGTGTATGTTTCCTGATGTCCATTTGTCATTAGGATTTAAATCTCCTAAATTTAACAAGTACGAAGTTTCCTGATGTCCATTTGTCGCTAGGATTTAAATCTACTGAATTTAACAAGTACGAAGGATATGGCAATCCCTTGGCTCATTTAAAAAGGTTTTGTAATCAATTGAGAGGAGTAGACAGAAAAGAACTGTTGATGGCTTACTTTGGAGAAAGTTTAGCAGAGATAGCTTCAGAATGGGTCATTGACCAAGATATTTGTCGTTTGCACGTTTGAGGTAACATGGCTCAGGATTTTGTCCAACAATTTTAATATAATATTAATATAGTGGAAGATTGCACTACGCTTTCCAATATAAGGAAAAAAAACAACCAAAAGTTTTTTAGAATATATTGTTAGATAGAGGGAGCAAGCTGCAAAAGTTAGGCCATCAATAAAGGAATCTGAGATGATTGGTATTTTTCTACAGGCGCAGGAACCTAACTATTTCCATCACTTGCTTTCTTCTACTAGAAGTACAGTTGTTGAGGTCATTAAGGTTAGAGAAATAGTATAAAATTGAATTAAGTTTGGAAAAATCATAAATCGAGCTTCTTTGAAAGCAATAATGCAGGCAATTCAAAATGGCTCAGGAAGTTTTGGTGGTAAGAAAAGAAAGAAAGTTGTAACTACTGTTGTGCTAGGTCCACAAAAAATTTGAGAGAATCGCGTCAACCATACACATAATCTCAATATCAAATTTATGTCCAAGATCCATATAATTATTCACAATACTATGCTCCTCCCTAAAATCCATTCTAATCCATTCTAATCCATTCTATCCCCTAGTATCCTATTTATAATGCATAATCGTATGCTCAAGCTCCTTCTTAACCGTAATGGCGTGTACCAGCCATTCAGATTCATCCTCGAACCCCACAAGTTCAATAAGGCCCCAATAAATCAAATTTATTGGCCAGAGCTAATTACAAGAAGGCTAATATAGGCAAATATAATTTCACTCCCATCAGAATATCTTATGCCATTTTTTTAGAGACTGAGGGACATGAATGTTCTAACCTCAATTAGGATAAGGATTTGGAATCCTCCTCTGAAAAAATTGGATATTCTAGAAGATGTGCATACTATTTTGATTCCACGGGGCACGAAACAAAAAAATATTGGTACTTGAAAAGAACAATTCAAGAGCTGATCGACACTTAACAAATTATGGTGCAAATTCTTGATGCTCAAACATTAATCAAAATCCATTATCGACTGATACTGAAACAAATATGCTTGAATTTATACCTAGTTATGAAGAGGTTGTAGTTTCCTTCAAGCCAATCATTAAGATCAAATCCGATATGGAAAAGTCAGCAAATGCTGTGGATTTAATGAAGGTAAGACCTGCAGAAGTCGAGAAAGTAGTAACAAAACCAAAACTATCAAATAATTCACGGGCTATGGGGAAAGAAACTTCAGAAAGTGTTGGGTCAGGTCAGATAAAACCAAAGCTTATTGTTCCCAGAAGGCCCACCAAGCCTATATTAATCGTAAAAGGATCTCTCGTAGCTTTATTATTATTAAGACAGTGTCACAATTGCCTACGGTTAATGCCAAGAAAGTCCATTAGAACTATAATCCCATTATGGTGACATATAAAGAGAAGGAAGTTATTGAAGAAGTGGATGGAGTAAGAGGATTAACCCTTTCGGGGGGTGCTATGCCCCAGGCGAGTTAAGAAAAAATAAACAAATCAATAAAGATTGAATTCCCATCAAGAAATCAGTTACCAAAGAAGAGGCTGAAAAATTCCTGAAAAAAGATAAAATTGCCAAAATATTTTATTGTAGAACAATTGAAAAAGATACCAGCCCAAAATTCTTTGTTGTCCTTACTAATACACTCGGATGATCATCCCAAAGCTATAACGAAGATTTTGAATGAGAGACACACTCCCAGTGAGATTAAGGTGAACCAATTGGAGATAATTATTGGTAAAATCTTTGAGGTAAATAGGAGTACTTTCTCAAATGATGAATTACCCATAGAAGGTACTGGACATAATCGAGGCCTCTATATTACTATGAAGTGTGAGCATTACTATGTCACTCGAGTATTAATTGAAGGAGGATCTGGTGATAATATTTGTCCTTTGTCAACTTTAAAAAAGTTAAATTTTAACGTGGAAAAGATCCGACCAAATAATGTATGCATCAGAGGATTTGACGGACCAAAAATGGATGCCATTGATGAGATAGAGCTTATACTGACAATAGGGCCTATGGATTTTGCTGTAGATTTCCAAGTATTGAACATCAATGCTTTATATAATATGTATTGGGAAGTCCATGGATTCACAGGGCTGGGGCAGTCGCATCTATGTTACACTAAATGGTCATGTTTGAAAATGACAGACAAGAAATAGTTGTCCATGGTGAAGTGGATTTGTGCATATATAAATATTATTCAATTTCATATATTGAGGATGAAAATGAAGATAGAGCACCGGTTTATCAAGTTTCTTAGGCGGTGGCTGTTGAGCATATCCTATAAAGGAATCTCATTGCAAGACCACAATTGTTCTCTGTAACTATTATGGTAGTAAATTAAATTTTAAAGCATGGTTTTGAACCAGGAAATGATCTAGGTATGTCTTTACAATGCAGGGATCATCTAATATACCTCTGTGAGAGATTCAGTACCTTTTATTTGGGATACGATCCCACTTTTGAGGATACAAAGAAGGCTAAGAAATGTAAGAAAGATTCATGATCACTTACCAAGCCAATACCGCTGCTGATATGCCTAAATTACACCTCTCTTGTGAGAGAGTAAGTGGTCGTTGTCAAATATAAAACCCAACTAGGTTGGGGTCAAATCCCACAGGGAATATGGTGTTAATTTAAGTTACTTGTGAGTCAATCAACTGATAGTTAGTAGTTTTTGGTAAAAGGGGGTTTTATGAGATTAGTTAGAAAGTTATTTCTCACTTTAATTTCACCACTTGCAACTAGTATTTTGGTTTTTTAGATCAATGTTATAGGAAAGCTAGAATTGTGTTCACTATGGGTGTTGATACTTGACATGCGCTAATTGTGATTCAAGACTCTTGTGACAGACAGGAACAACAGATTATCAATATCAAAGTGTTGTCTAAATGTCTCTCAACCTATTTAGACTTTCGGCTACCTAATTCTTCCGAATTGAGGAAATCCGTCTAATTAATCAGATTCTATCTCAGGTTAATTAACCTTGTTACAGAGTTACTATTAAATAAAAGTTTAACCCTTTCACGTCCCTATTGATAATTTGATTTCTACTAGATCGACTTCTTCTTTCAAGCAAGTCAATACTTTGGTGTGGTCTATTATTTACAACAACAGACAACATGCATAACAGAAGAATTACCTAGAAGTTCCTACTGCCTTAACAATCTTGCTCGACTAGTGAACGCACAAGACTAAACCCATAGATCCCATAATTTGGGTTAAGTAAATTAGCTACTCATGATGTAAAAAGCAACAACAAATACTGAATTCATGATTTAATAAATGATCACTTACAGAATGATTAAGGTATATAATTTCTACTCCTCCGAGACACAATAGAATTTTCCAAAATATAGAGAAAAGCTAGTCAGAGTTGTTCCCTCTAGTGAATTTTTCTCCCTTAATAAAAACCCAGAACTTATCCTTAAATACCTAGGTTAATTTTAGAATCAAATTATAGATCACAGAAAATCTCTCGCACATGTGACGCTAAAATGATAGATTATTAGGAGTCTAATGACTTATCAGACAATATTGTCAATTCCTCTTTAAATTCCATGTTTGCTGCCTTCGGCTAACAATAAGGCTTGACGGATTATCAAGATTTTGACGGCTTGTCAGAAAATGTCATCACTTCTCCACTCTAACTCCCATGCACTGTCTTTGGCTGGCGATATTCCTAATAGCTATTCACAAAGTTGATGACCTATCAGACAAGTCATCAATTGTACTCTTCATGGCTGCTTACTCAAAATCTATCTCTTTTGACTCAGTTGTTGTTGGCTTTCATACATCTTAGCTAACCTTCACTATCACAGAGAAAACAATCAAAAACAATAAAAGTTGCTTAAGAATTTACAATTATTCCAAGTTAAAAGATTTAAATGTGCTAGTATCAAGCTTGCATATCAGCTACTCAAAGAGTCATTCATCAAAATCGATGTTGTTGAGTCCTCTACTTTGCCTGATATAGGTTTAATGAATGATAATGATACAGAGTTGATCGGTCTTTTCCAAAATATGTTTAATAAAGCTAATGTGGTTACAGTTTAGGAATGTACTAGTAATGCAGATGTGCAGTTTATCGGCCCTGATGTCCAGTTTAATAATTGAAAGGCCACTCCTCTCCCTACTATGAAGGAGTCTTGGTAATTTGTTTTTTTTATTTTTCTAATTTGAATCATTCTAGGGTTGTATTTTAGATCTTTATTTTGTTGTTTTTAGGTTAAAACTCTTCTACATTTTCTTTTAATGAAATGTAGTTTCCCTTTGTTTTATTTTGAGTCTAATATTTACTTATTTATTTTCTATTATATAGTTCTTACTATGCCAACCCTAGTGATATGACATGTATGAAGAATTGTCAACCAGATTTTAAAACTCAATCTAATTATGAAATAATGAATAAATAAGTTAAATACGATGAAGACGAAGCATTCGAGGAAATAAGCAAAGATTTCAAACAGTTTGAGAATAAGTCAAACCCTAATATGGACAAAACTAAGGTAATCAATCTAGGGCGTCGTTAAAAAATTAGGGAGAATAATATAAGTGTACATGCTTGACCATAATAAAAGAAAGATATAATTGAAGTCTTGTTTGATTACAAATATATCTTTGCATGGTCTTACGATAATATGCCTAGTTTGAGAACTAATTTGGTAGTTCATACGTTGCCAACTGTTCCTTCTTTTCCTTCTGTCAAAAAAAAGTTAAGGAGTTCTAAAACTGACATGAGTGTAAGAATCAAATAGGAAATCACAAAGCAACTTAAGGCTAAAGTCATCTGAGTGACGCAATATCCTATTTCGTTAGCAAATATTGTCCCTGTTCCCAAGAAAGATGGCAAAGTTTGGATGTGTGTTGATTATTGTGATATAAATAAAGCAAGTCCAAAAAATGATATTCCACTTCCCAATATCCATATTTTATTGGACAATTTTGCCAAGCATGAGCTTGCATCTTTTGTGGATTGCTACGTGTGTTATCACCAGATAATTATGGATCAAAAAGATGCTGAAAAGACATTATTTATCACATCATGGGAGACATATTGTTTTTGAGTCATGTCATTCAGACTAAAAAATACCGGGGCAACTTACATAAGGGTGATGACCATAATGTTTCATGACATGATGCACAAAGAGATTGAAGTTTATGTTGATGATGTGATTATTAAGTCAAAAGAGCAATCAGACCATTTCAAAAACTTGAGGAAATTCTTTGAAAGGTTTCGTAGGTATAATCTCAAACTTAATCCAGCAAAATATATATTTGGAGTCCCATCTGAAAAGCTCTTGGGGTTTATAGTCAGTCGGCGTGGTATTGAGTTAGATTCTTCGAAGATAAAAGCTAGTTAAGAATTACCTCCACCAAAGAACAAAATAGAGGTAATGAACCTACTCAGAAAGTTAAATTATATCAGTAGATTCATTGACTAACTCACGACAACCTAAAATCCAATTTTTGAGTTGTTGAAAAAGAATGTTCAAGTCGAATGGACCGAATAATGTCAAGAGGCATTTGACAAAGTGAAGAAATATTTGTTGAATCCACCTGTTTCGGTTCCACCAAAGACAGGTAAACCTTTGATATTGTACATGTCTATTTTAGATAACTCTTTTGGGTGTGTATTGGGTTAAGATGATGTCACGGGCAGAAAAGAACAAGATATCTACTACCTTTGCAAAAAGTTTACTACTTACGAGGCTAAGTACTCTTCTTGAAAAGAAATGTTGCGCCTTGACTTGGGTGGCACAAAAGCTGAAGCATTACCTTTCATCTTACACTACTTACCTCATTTCCCGTATGGATCCCTTAAAGTACATTTTTTAGAAGCCTATGCCCACAGGCAGACTCGCAAAATGGTAGATATTGCTCATAGAATTCTGTATTGTCTGTGACACGAACTTTAATGAAAGCTCAAGCTTTAGCAGATCATTTGGCTTAAAATCCTATTGATGAGGGATATGAACCATTGAAGACTTCTTTTTAGGATGAAGAGTTGTTTTGTGTTGATGAGGTTATTACTTATGATTTCTACTTAGGTTGGATATTGTTTTTTGATAGAACTGCTAATGTAAAAAGAGTAGGGATAGGAGTAGTTCTTATTTCTGAATTGGGACAATATTATCCTATAATATCCCAACTTCAATTCTACTGTACCGATAATATAGTGGAATATAAAGCTTGCGTTCTAGGTTTGAGACTAGCAGTTGACATGGGAATCCAAGAACTATTGGTGTTAGGAGACTCACACTTACAGGTCGACCAAATCCAAGGAGATTGGGAGACTCATGACTCAAAGATTATATCGTATCGAGGTTATTTTCAAGATCTTTGTCAACAATTTGTATCAATAAAGTTTAAACATATTCCCAGAGTTCATAATGAGATTGCTGATACTTTGGCAACATTATCTTTGATGCTCCAACATCCCAAAAGGACTCATATCGACCTCTTTCATATAAAGATATGTTATTAACATGCATATTGCAATGTAGTTGAGAAAGACCATGATATCAAAGAATATATTCAAACTGAAAAATATTCAATACATTCTGATGGTAACGAAAAGAGAACCAGTCAACGACTGGGTAGCAGATTTTTCTTGAGTGGGGAATCTTGTATAAGAGAACTCCATATTTGGGACTATTAATATGTATAAATGCTAAAGAAGCTTCAAATATCATGACTGGAGTACATTCTGGGATTTGTGGACCGAATAAGAATGGGTATGTTTTGGCAAAGAAAATACTTCAGGCAGGTTGCTATTGGTTTACCAAGGAGAGAGATTTCATCTGTTTCGTTCATAAGTGTCATGAATTCTAGGTATATGGTCATTTGATACATTCTACTCCATCTGAGTTGCATACAATGGTTGCTCCATGGCCCTTCGTGACCTGGAAATGAATATAATTAGACTAATTAAACCAAAAGCATCAAATGGACATAGATTCATATTGGTGGTCATTGATTATTTATCATAATAGATGGAAGCAATGACTTTTAAGTCAGTGACTAAGAAAGCAGTGGTTAATTTTGTTCACTGTAACATCATTTATTGGTTCGGCATTCCAAAGATAATTATCACGGATAATGTTGCAAATCTCAATAGTCATTTGATGCAAGAAGTATGTAGGCAATTTCAAATTATGCATCGGAATCCAACTGCTTATCTCCTAAAGGAGAATGGGGCTTTGGAAGCTGCCAACAAAAACCTAAAGAAAATACTCAGCAAGATGGTGCAAGCTTCCCAACAATGGCATAAAAAGTTACCGTTTGCTTTAATGGGTTATTGTACTACTGTTCGGACTTCAATTGGTGTAATTCCTTACTCGTTGGTATATGTAACTGAAGCAGTTATACCTACAGGGATTAAGATTCCATCTCTTCGAGTAGTTGTAGAATCTAAAATTGATGATGATCAGTGGGTCAAAAATTGATTGGAGCAATTAAACCTAATTGAAGAAAAACATTAGCGTCAGTATGTCATGGACAACTATACCAAAAGAGAATGGCAAGAGCATATAACAGAAAGTTGTGTCCTAGACATTTTGAAGATGGTCAGTTAGTATAAGACGCATCCTCTCCTATCTGATTGAAGCCAAAGGCAAATTCTTCCATAATTGGCAAGGTCTGTTCTTGGTAAAAAGAGTATTACCCAATGGTTAATTATATTTGACTGATGCAGATGGCAAAATAGATGAAATGGTTGTCAATGCTGACGTAGTTAAAAGATATTATGTATGATATCCATGTACAATTATGTTATGTATATTTAGTACTTGCATTTTAAAATATTAAAATGATGAAGGCATTTCGTTCTGCTATTTAAATACTATATCAACCCTTGCTTACCTCCTTCGAGCTTTGATTTGATTTTTCTTTCATACCCCTCTTTTGAAATCAAATTAAAGTCAAAAATTTCAAAAAACAATGATTGAAAAAAATTCATCAAAATCAAGCAAAAGAATTACTTGCTTGAAGTACGTTTATCTTGATTCTTGCTACGACAAGATACATAGGCATCCCTACTCTGAGTTTTGGTCTAACCAAGTAAAAATTCAAGTTACCCAGTATGAAATAAAACTGGGACGAAAAAATTATTATCCTTAGGAATTGATTTCAAAAGTTGTATGCTTTACCCAGTGTTATGTAAATTTTTGAGCCGCATGTCGCCCTTTATTTCTAACCTTATCCAGAAGCCAAGTTACAATCAAAGAAAGACACTCAGATCAATCTTTGATAATTTAAAGGCTAAACATGTTAAGAGTGCATGATGTTTCATATTTGGGAGTCTTTTTCCTTCAGCAAAAAAAAGGAAATGAGAAAGTCTTATCGGTGAAACCCCTCTTGGACACCATAAGGCGACAGTAAGTTTTGAGATCAATAAAAATGTGAGAGTCTTATGGGTGAAAACCCTCATGGGCACCATAAGGCGACGGTGAGATAATAAAGAAATAAAAATGAGATAGGCTCGTTGGTGAAAACCCATTGAGGTTCCACTAGCCTAAGGAGGATTGTAATCTAGAGGTGACAAGTTCAAGAGCTGTTTAATTTCAAATTCAATAAGTGGGCAAAAGTTGATAAATGATTAGTATGGGTAGATCAGGTTGCTTGATTCAAAATACATGTCATAATCACTGGAATCAGCTGCACACCCAGATAAGTTTTTATTTTTGATGCTTTTGAAAAGGAGATACCTATTGCCTTTTTATTTTTAATTTTTGTGTCTTTGTTATCAACTGAAAAATCATTATCATCATCTTTCGCGTATTTTGAGTCAAATTCAAGTCAAGACAAGTGAGAAAGGACTTCAAAACTTACTACCAACTCCTTAAATTGTACAAAGCGAGACAAAGGGCCACAAGTAAAGGTACTCAAGAATGCTTGTCATCCGACTGTTTTTGGAGTCATAGAAGTATAAAGGGTGTATTTGAAGTTGAACCTAGAGTCATCGTACAAGAGAAATATGATTTGAGACAAAAGGTTTTAGTAGCCAGAATTTAGGGGTTAAAAGTACAAGTCTACGATACTTATCAATGACTGAAATAGAGTTGAGTATGACAAGTGCAAGAGCAATGGCCTCAATAGACAAAAGCCACAAACCAACCACCATATTTTAAACTCATGATTTTTCTTTGTTTGAAACAGAGACGGAATGTTGATTCACTTTAAAGTTTTCAAATAGAGGGTGCAATTCCACACTTCTATCAACTCAAGAAGCAAGGTTACAACACAAAATACTGGGTTATGGTAATAGAAAATTTTATTCTTTGCGTGATGTACTTACCAAGGTTATCAAAGTCTGATTCACCCTCCTTTCTGTCCTTTTCAAAAGTTATGATCTGGTGACACTCATAAAATTTTCCAGTATAAACTGGGCTACGAAATTTGTTCGTGTTGTTTGAGATTTTATTTTCTACTCAAGACTCTACTGGATAATGAAATTTTATTTTCAGCTCAGGACCATCTTGGATAATGGAATTTTACATTCAGCTCAGTATCCTCCTGGAAAATGGGACTTCAATTTTAGCTCAGGACTCTCCTAGATAATGGAAATTTACTTTTTGCTCAAAATCCTCCTGGATAATGGGATTTTATTTTATGCTTAGGACCCTCCTAGAAAATGGAATTTTACTTTATGCTTAAGACCCTCCTGGATAAGGAGAATTTACTTTTTGCTCAGGACCCTCCTAAAAAATGGAACTTTAACTTCAGCTCAGGACCCTCCTGGATAATGAAAATTTATTTTTTTCTCAGGACCATCCTGGATAATGGGACTTTAATTTCAGCATAGGACCCTTTTGGATAATAGGAATTTACTTTCTGCTCAGGACCCTCCTGGATGATGGGATTTTATTTTTATGCTCAAGACACACCTGGATAATGGGATTTTATATTTTGCTCAGGACCCTCCTGGATAATGAAAATTTTCTTTTTGCTTAGGACCCACCTGGATAATGGAAATTTATTTTTCAGCTCAGGACCCTCCTAGGTAATGGGACTTTTCTTTTCTAGTTCACCTTTCACTTTGAGTTCAGGAAAATGTTTGAAAAATCATAAATAGCAACTCAAGAGACCGCCTGGAGAATAGTGTTAAGAAGTTGCAAGTTCAGAAGCTCGCCTAAAGAATATGGTGAGAAAATAACAAGTCAACAACCCACCTAGAGAACAGGGTGAAGAAACTGCAAGTCAAAAGCTCGCCTGGAGAACAGGGTGAATAAATAGCAAGTCAGGTGGCCGCCTGGAGAATGGGGTAAAGATTATCAGTTGCAAGTTCAGGAGCCCTCTGAAGAATAGAGTGAAGATTTTCAAGTTCAAATCAGAGGGAAGTCTGAAGAATAAGTTAATTTTCAAGTTCCTCTCTAGTGCCAAGAATCAACATGGAGGAAAATTTCATTGTCCAAGTTCAACTCAAAATAACAATTGTCTCTCCATTGGAGAAGTCATGAAGATTCAAGTCAAGATTCCAGAAAAGTTGTGTATAGATAGGATCTTTCACTTGTATCATCATTTTCAATTTTGTTTTCATTTGGATGTAAAAGCAGAAGTCGCGAATCAAAAACTTGACGGGACCTGACTCTACCTCTAACTCATTGTCTTATTATTTTACCTTTTTCAACTACACGTGACCAGATTTCTTTATAACTAGGGATTTGTAGGCAGTCCAAAACTAGGACTTGGTCACATTTTTGATTTTATTCAGTTTATTTTATCCTCACCTTTCGAATAATCAAAAGGTCAAAACTCATCTCTTTGTCTACTTCTTTGTATGAAAACTCTTCGAGATTTCAAACAAAGAGGGGCAAAAAATAGATACGTGAGTTTTGACCCACCCCAAATTCTAACCTTTTTTTGGCATTAAATATTTATATTTTTTTCCAATATTTATTTTAGCTCTTATTTCATTTTTAATAAGTTTTAGTTGAAAATAAATAAAGTTACATTTTAAAATATTTTTATTTTTATTTCAAACTAATACGAAAAAAAATTTGAAATATATTTTCCTCCTAATAAATAAACTAGTAGTTTTAGTATTATCTTAATTATATTTATTTTAGGCTATTTATGAACTTTTATTGTATTTTTCTTAAATATAAAAATTTTTATTAGTTAATATTCTTTTATTTTTATTATTCTTATTATTGTTTTATATATGTTTTAATTTATTATTAAAAAAAAAGGAAAAACCTTATCCTAAACTACCCTAACTTCCACACTCTATCTACACACTCCCATGTTACCTAAACTTCTCTCCCATATCCCCTTTTTTTAGGATAACTCCCTCAAATTGTCAGTACCCATTATATAACAAAAACACAGGTTAAAAGGGGACAGAAAGACAAACAACAAAAAAAAGCAGAAACAAAAAGAAAAAAGAGAAGATTACTAAAAAGGCGAGGAAACCAAAGCAGATGGGATCGGATTTAGAGTTCAAAGTTATGTTTGAAGTTTTCGGTGACAGTTTTCTTATTTCATTACTCAGTTCAAATCATCACAGGTTCTTATTCAATCCTCTACCATTTATATTATAATTTTTATTATGGAAAAGCATGAACGAAAATGTTTGAATGTTCTCAATGCACTATTTACTATTTATATTTGATTATGTGAACCTTTATTACCACATGTTTACTATTAATTTTAGGGTGCTTGTATATTTGTTCAGTAAGTGTGTTGGACATTAAAATATAGTATGTTAATATCAACAAGTTAAAAAAGTTAAAAAAATAAAAGAAAAGTGAATATAGCAACACACTGATACGTGCATATACTTAGTGGAACAATTCACAATACACACATACTCTTCCATTTCCAGTGAATTTCATAGAATTTCCATGCACGGATCTAGACATTACACACACAAAAACCAGAGAGTGGAGAAAAAGAGAAGAGAAAATAGTAAAGGAACTGAGTGAGATTGATTGAGGAAAAATATCAGTGGGAACAAAAGGAAAAAATTCAGCATAATCACTATAACGGCGGTAGACCCACTGCTGGTGCCGACCGGAAATTTTGTATCGATAGTCACTGACCATCCCATCTCCGACCAAAACAACCCCATTCATTTATTTTTAGTAAATTTCCACTGATAACAACCACAAAAAACCAACCAAACCCGACCGTTGTTTGGCAATTCTGATGCTAACTCACTAGAAAATGTTGGAACCACCCGGTCTAGCAACCTTAAAACCTATCAGAAATCCCACATCAACATGCCCCTTGCCAGAATCCTGTCAGATTAGCCACGGGAAAACATCATCAGGTAATATTAGCTATTGCTATGGCAAAATTTATCAGCGAACAGCTTCACTGGCTTCATTCTTCCCAAAACTGACATGGGGTAGTGTTATTGTTCGTGTTTCACATTGATTTGTTAGTCGATGTCTCGATTAAATCTTTGTTCTTTATGACTGTGTTTGAATCAATTTTTAGGATTTTTATTGGTAGGGTTGATTCGGAGTCGATATTTGGTACTTGTTGGCGATAATAAAAAAGAAAAGTTATGCAGATGTGAAAAAGATAAAAGATACACAGTAATATTTTAATTTAATTAGATTATGAGATACAAGCATAATCAGTTTTATTACTATTAGTTAAATTAATATTCTTTCATGTTAATAATAAATAGTATGCATGCTTTGATTTCTGTAGATTTTCTTTTAGTATGTTACTGTAATCACGAGATACAAGAAATGTTAACCTTTTTTAATTAATAGATTTTGTGGGGTCCTGGTTCAACATGTAAGTCCTATTCATTATTTAATGCCAAAATGAGTGAGGTGCATTGCGATTTTATTTAAGACCCATCATAATTGAGAAAAGAACAAGAGAGGAAAAAACACTTGTAGGGGAGTGAGATAGGGTGTGGATCTATTATAAACCTCATCCCATAAAAGAAAAGAAAAGAGAGAAAAAAATCATTTGTGAGGGAGAGAGACGAGTTGCGGATTAATTCCAAGACTTGTTGAAAATTTGGAAGAAAAGAGTGAAAAAATAAATATGATAAAATCATCTCGAGTTTACAAGAAATGAAACAAATGCCTTTTAACACTAGATAAGCTTTAGGCATGCTTAGTATATTTGTCTCAATTAAGAATGCATTGTACGCATTTTTTTGAGACGTTTAAAATAATTTGAGGATGCAATATTGCACTTCGTCAAAGATAATTGTAAAATTAACTTATATCGGCTTAATTCAAGAATAATAATCAAGTTTAATTATTAAAAAAAGAGCGAATCAAGGCCTTCAAATATAACCTATCAAAATATTTTAAGTTAAGATAAGTTGATAAAAGTGACCGTGGTAGAACCACGGGACTCAAAAGGTGTCTCATACCTTTTCGTCAGTCAACAGAATTTCTTACCTGGTTTTTTTCGCAAACGAAAATAAAGAGTCATTTCTTTTTGACTAGGATTCAAAAAGGTGAGTTGGAATACCATAACTCAATTTCAAATGGTTACTCTATAAATAAAATAATCCCTACTCAATATTGTCACTTTAGTTGGAAAATCCCTTCGACTTTGACCCATCGGTGAAAAAAGGGTGTGACAAAGTTGGTATCAAAGCTTTAGGTTCATAATCAATTGGGAGTCTAAAAAGTCGTGTCTAGTAGAGTCTCTTTTAAGGATATGTAGCACTCCACACTCTTAAGTAAGAGGCTACAAGACATTTAGGAATGTTTCACTTTCTTGGTATTCTATTTTCAATCTTGGAGTCTAAGTCCTGGAATTCTTTTCTAATCCTTGGTTAGTCACTTTTTAAATTATGCCTCGATGATCTGAAACACAAGAAAAATCTTCTGTCCTATCTGGGGACAATGTAGATGAGATAGTTCTATGTCTGGAGTTCATCTTTAATCTCAGGGTCTAATCCCTAATAGTTCTGGAGTTCCATCGGTTGCTACTAGTCCTCCTTAGGGTGAGGTGACTATTGCATAATTTTGCCGATCTATTCATACTATTGCTCAATTGGTCATTACTCAGGCTGAGCGGGATGTGTATGGTGGGTTGTCTACTGAGGCCACAAGGGTTAGTTAGTTTATGAAATCGAATCCTCCTACTTTTACTGGTATGAAGGTGGAGGAGAATTCTCAGAATTTCTTGGATGGGATAGAGAAGATATTCAAGGTGATACATGATACTAATATGGAAGTCGCAAACTTTGTAGCTTATCAGCTCAAAGATATTGCATACCAATGGTATGAAGAGTGGGATAAGGATAGAGTTAATGTGGAGGAGATATCCTTATGGGATGCTTTTTTGGAGCTTTTTGGATCATTTCTTTCTTCAAGGGCTGAGAAAAGTGAAGATGGAGAAGTTTATGAATCTTAAGCAAGGGAGAATGTCTGTCAAGGGATATAACTTTAAATTTCATTAGCTGTCAAGGTATGCTCCTGATTTGGTGGCTGATATGGGGGCGAGGATGAGAAAGTTCACTTCTGGGTTGAATCAAGATATTATCCTAGAAAGAAAGACTGCTTTGCTAATCAAAAAATATGGGCATTTCTAGGTTTACTATTCATATACAACAGGTGAAGGATGAGAAGAGTAAAAAGGTGGAATTCGGATATAGGCAGGGTAGAGAAGCAGGTTTTCAGACCAAAGAGGTGCTCAGTCAGTAGGTGGTCAAGATTGAGGTAAATTTCCAAAAAACAAGAAAGGGAGTTTTGGTTCCTTCTCTACTTCTAGTGCTCCTAACCCAAGGCATTTGGTTGATAAAAGTCAACAAGGTGGTGATAAATTCCAGGCATAGGGTGCCCAATCTCAGGTGAGTGGGGATCAGTCAGCTTCTTTATTCCCTCATTGTCAGTTCTGTGGTCGTCTTTATCGGGGTTATTGTGATGAAGGAAGGGACAAGTATTTTAAATATGGCCAGCTAGGCTATATTCTCAAGAATATCCAGTTGGTAAGAGTGCTTCAAGAGTGGTCTAAGATCCGATTGCTTCATATTCTGTTTGTACACCTAGTGGTGCAGCTTTGGTATCTACTCCTGCTTCTGGTATCGGTACTGGCCGTAATATATTGTATGATCTTAAATCTTGGCAAGAATCTAAGGCATCAGCTGATGTTGTTACTAGTACATTACAATTCTTTTCTCATGACTTGTATTGTTTGCTTGATCCAGGCTCCACTCTATCTTATGTGACTCCATTTGTGGCTGTATGTGTTGGTTTTAATCTTGAGGTTTTTTTGGATCTTTTTTTATTTCTACCTCGGTAGGTGACTCGATTATTACTAAGATGTTTATAGGGGGTGTGTGGTATATGTTGGTGGTAGACAGACTTTGGTGGATTTGTTTGAACTTAATATGGTGGATTTTGATGTTATTCTGGTGATGGATTGGTTACACTCTTGTTAAGCATCCTTGCATTTTAGAACCCATAAGGTTGTCTTTAGGTTCCCCGGTGACCCAGTTATAGAGTGGGAGAGTGATTCCCTAGCTCCAAGGGGGAGGTTTACTTCTTATCTTAGAGCTCGGAGGTTAATCTCTAAAGTTTTTCTTTATCACTTGGTCTGGATTAAAGATTCTAACTCGGAAGGTCCTTGTTTACAGTCAATTTCAGTGAAAATAAGTTTCCTGAGGTCTTTCTGGATGATCTTCTTGGTGTTTCTCTGGAAAGAGAAATTGAGTTAGGTATTGATCTAGTTCAGGACACTTATCCAATATCTATTCCTCGGTATAGAATGGCTCCGACTAAGTTGAGGGAACCCAAGTATCAACTTAAGGATCTTCTGGATAAAGGGTTTATTCATCCTAATGTATCCCCATGAGGTGCACTAATTTTTTTCATGCACGAGAAGGATGGTTCCCTTCAAATGTACATTGACTATTGGCAGTTGAATAAGGTAACAGTTAAGAACAGGTATCCTCTTCCAAGGATATATGACTTGTTTGAACAGTTGCAAGGTGTCAAGTTCTTTTCTAAGATATAACTTCCATCTGGGTATCATCAGCTTAAGATTAGGAAGGAATATATCCCTAATATGATTTTTTATATGTCGTATGGGAACTTTGAATTCTTAGTGATGTCATTAGTTTTGACTAATGCCCTGGCAGCATTTATGGACTTGATGAAAAGGGTTTTCATGAAATTCTTAGATCTTATCGTCATTGTGTTTGTTGATGACATTATGGTTTATTCCAAAAGTGAGGTAAATATGATAATCACCTCCGTGTGGTATTGCAAAACTTGAAGGAATAGCAATTATATGTCAAGTTCTCCAAGTGTGAGTTTTGGTTGAACGTTGTGACTTTTCTTGATCATATTATTTCTAGTGAGGGGATCATGGTGGATTCATAAAAGGTGGTTATGGTTAAAAGGTGGACCTGACCCATGACTCCAATTGACATTTGGAGCTTTTTGGGTTTGGATGGGTATAATTGGCGGTTTGTGGAGAGCTTTTCAATGATAGTTATTCCTTTGACTAAGTTGACTCAGAAAAAGGTAAAGTTTTCTTTGTCGGATGCTTGTGAGGGGAGATTTGAGAAGTTGAAAGATAAGCTAACTTTGGCTTCGGTCTTTACATTGCCTGAAGGCAGTTAAGGGTTTGTGGTTTATTATGATGTATCTAGGGTAGGACTTGGTTGTCTCTTGATACAACATTAGAAGGTGATTGTCTATGCTTCTAAGCAGTTGAAGGTGCATAAGAGAAATTATCCTACTCATGATTTGGAGTTGTTGGTGGTGATTTTTCTTTGAAAATCTGGCAGCATTATTTGTATGGAGTGCATGCAGACATCTTTTTAGATCATAACAGTCTACAATATGTGTTTACTCAGAAAGAGCTAAATCTCAGGCAAAGGAGATGGTTGGAGATTCTAAAAGACTATGACATGAGTCTTCACTATCACCCAAGTAAGGCTAACATGGTTGTTAATGCTCTAAGCAGGTTATCCATGGGGAGTTTGGCTCATATAAAGGAAGGAAAATGGGAATTGATGAAGGATATTCACCACTTGGAAAATCTTGAAGTTTGTCTTTTTTACTCCAAAGATAGTTGGGCGATGGTAAAGGAAGTGGTTCGATCATCTCTTAGAGCAGAGATTAAGGAGAAGCAAGTGATAGATCCTATCTTGAAGAAAATCAAGAGTAATATAGGTATGTAGAAGGTAATGGTGTTTGAGATCAGTGGCAAGCGTTCCTAATATCGATGGTTTATGATAAAGGATTTTGGTTGAGGTGCATAAATCATGCTACATTATACATCCCAACTCAACAAAGATGTATCTTAATCTCAAGGATATGTATTGGTGGAATGGTATGAAAAGGGACGTGCTTAATTTTGTAGTCATGTGCTTGGTGTGTTAACAAGTTAAAGTTGAGCACATAAGACCTGGCGGGTTATGTAAAGAGATTGTTTTGTTTGAATGGAAATGAAAGGTAATCAATATAAATTTCGTTACTGGTGTTCCTCGATCTCATAATTAATATGATTCAATTTGGGTCATCATGGATAGGATGACAAAGTCTGCTCACTTCTTGCCAGTGAGGACTACCTTTTTGGTAGAGGATTATGCGAAGTGATATCTGTAAGAGATTGTAAAGCTGCATGGGGTACCTATTTCGATTATCTCTGATCGTGGTAAGCAGTTTTCATCTTATTTTTGGCGATCTTTTCAGAAGGGATTGGGTACTAAGGTGAGTCTAAGTACTTTTTTTCATCCTCAGACAGATGGGCAAGCGAAAAGAACTATCCAGACATTGGAGATTATTTTTCGGGCATATGTGGTTGATTATGGTGGCTATTGGATTGAGCATCTACCTTTGGTAGAGTTTTCTTACAATAATATCTATCATTCTAGTATTGGTATGGCCCTTTATGAGGCATTGTGTGGTAAGAGTTGTAGATCTCCTATTGGCTTATTTGAGTTTGGTGAGGTGGATATGTTCGGTCCTGATTTGGTCTATCAAGTTATGGAAAAGGTGAAGGCGGTTCGGGATAGGCTTAAGGCTGCCCAAAGTTGTTAAAAATCCTATGCAGATGTAAGGCATAGAGACTTGGAGTTTGAGGTTGGGGATAAGGTATTCCTCAAGGTGTCTTCCATGAAGAGATTAATACGGTTTAGCAAAAAGGAGAAGGTCAGCCCCCAGTATATTGGTTCATATGTGGTTTTGTGTAGGGTTGGAAATGTTGCATATAAATTGGAGTGTCTTCTAGTTTGAACTCCATTTATCCGATATTTCATGTCTCCGTGTTGAGAAAGTGTCTTGGTGATCCTTCTTCTATTGTTTCTTTAGAAGGGTTGGGTATCTTGGACTCTCTGTCTTTTGAAGAGGTCCTGATTGATATCTTGGATAGGCAGTTTCGTCGGTTACAAACCAAGGATGTGGCTTCGGTTAAGGTTTTGTGGCAGAACTATAAGGTAGAAGAAGTTACATGGGAAGCGGCGGAGGACATGAAGTCTAAGTATCCACATCTATTTTCTGCTCCTTGGATTCGTGCAAAAGTTATGTGTCTTCAACACATCTTTATTTTCTAAGTTTGTTAAAGCAAAGCTTAATATCTTTGCCTCTTTGATTTTAAACTTTGTTAAAGATTGGAAATATATTTGATAATGCAAATAACTCGTGCGTGTGGTTACCCCTACCTTATTCGTCATTTAGGTACGTATGTTCTTAGTGGGAGAGACTGAAACACCCTGGTTTCTGTACCTCAAAAAAATTCCTGGAATTCTAGTCTTTGGACCCAATACTACTCATGGGTACGAGCCATATGTTGGGGTATGAATGGTATGGTCCAGTCATATTCTGATCGGTGTTGGTTGGTGGAATGGATTTTGGTCACTGGAATGGGTACAACTTGAATGGTACGAGTCATATGGTTGGATATGCATTGTTTGGTTTGGGTTTTCCTTAACTGAATACTAAACTTGGCAACTTAATTTGGATCTGAGTGCAAGTGGATCGTCATGAGCCATAAGCCAGAGTACGAGTCATACCCAAGACTCGTATGGTGGTCAGTGTTCAAACCTCCTGGATTCTATTCTGCTAGGGGTACGGTTTATAGGTACCAGTCATATACTTGAATATGACATGGGTTTGGGTGTGTCATACCTTGGACAGTGTTGGATCTAAGAGGGAAAGCCTAGGGTACAAGAGGTGGGTACCACTCGTACAGGTTGGGTATGACTTGTAAGGGCCAATAGTACCCTATGACGGGAATTTAATACAGTTTAAGTGAGGGCAATCTAGAAATTTTCCCACTTATACTAATAAGTTCTCATGACTAATATTGCACTTGGGAGGTTATTTGCCCTATTATTCTATTCATAAACACTTGGAAAACATTCTTAAATCCTCTCTAGAGTTCTTGGGCAAAGGAGGCTAGGGTTTCATCTTAAGGAGTAAATTGGGGTTTGTCTTGGTGATTTCTCTCCATCATCATCTTGGACTATTAGTTCGAATTGAAGGCATGCCTTTATACAATGTTTTTTTTATTTGAATGTTGTATGATTTTGGGTTTTCAAATATAATTTGGGGATTTTGGTTATGAATGCTTGGTTATAGTTTTTCCATGCGTTAATTATGCTTTTATATGCATTAATGGTGGTTTTGGATAATTGGTTGCATGGTAATAATTCTTTGGTAATGGCCTTTGGTTTTGGAAATACTATACTCCCAATGTGTTTCATAAAATGCCTTTAACAATGTTTTCACTATAATTTTGGTCTTTCAATGGAACTTTTGTGGTTTAAACTTGGTAATGGAACCCTAAATGATATGAATGGTTTAAATGGTTTTGAATTGATTGAAAAGGCCTTGGTGGATATGATTTTGGTTAATTAGAAATCATGTGGGTTACATGGGAATACCCTAAGGATTGGCTAAGGACAATACTTGCAAGTTATTGTTGGTATGACGATACAACTACTAATAGCTTCGGTTAATAATAATGGAATAATGGTTTGAGTGGAAAATCATTTTAATTGGGCTTAAAGAAGAGGGGTGTAGCAAAGCCATGGAAGGTAGAAGTCCCAAGGGAATCTAAACTGAAAACTCATATTTACCGATATGAGGTTTTATCCTTGTGACTTTGTGCATGATGTCACGCTATATATTTTGGGGGATGTACTAGTCATACCATATTTGCTCCCCTGGACGTGCAGCTTCATGCACTGGGGCCCTTTCAGCAGGGGGTGCTGAACCCATATATACTATGGGTAGTTTAGGACGACAAAGTTACATAACCCAAATAAAGGTTTTAATGGCATGCTAAACTCAGTCCCCTTTCTTGTCATAGTTATATATATATATATATATATATAGAGAGAGAGAGAGAGAGAGAGAGAGAGAGAGAGAGAAATAGATAGATAGATGGATGGAGGGAGGGAGGAAGAGAGGGAGGGAGGGATGGATGGATGGATGGACGGACGGACGGACAAACAGACAGACAGACAGACAGACAAATAGATAGATAGATAGATAGATAGATAGATAGATAGAAGTCAGTAGTCGACTCACAGAAAACTTTTAATTCACCCTCCCCCTTAAATTTCAATTGGTATCAAAGAAGGTCTCAACAACTATATTGCTTAAGCACAAGTAAGCAAAGATCAAATGGTCAATTATTAAATTCCAGGTGCTCTTCTTTAGGATGGTCATTAGATAGATAGATGGATGGATGGATGGATGAATAGATGGATAGATGGATCGATGGATCGATGGATCGATAGATAGATGGATAGATAGATGGATGGATGGATAGACAGATAGATGGATAGATAGACGGATAGATAGATAGATAGATAGATGGACAGATAGATGGATAGATAGACAGATGGATAGACGGATAGATGGATAGATAGAC
>NC_061114.1:174377500-174521992 GCF_002878395.1 Capsicum annuum | reverse complement strand
GATGGACGGATGGACGGATGGACGGATGGACGGATAGACGGATAGATGGATAGACAGATAGAACAGATAGACAGATGGACAGATGGACGGATGGACGGATGGACGGATGATGGACGGATGGACGGATGGACGGATGGACGAATGGACGGATAGACGGATGGACGGATAGACGGATAGACGGATAGACGGATAGACAGATAGAACAGATAGTTAGATAGACAGATAGATAGTCAGTAATCGACTCACAGAAAACTTTTAACTCACTCTCCCCCCCCCCCCCTTAATTTTTAATTGGTATCAAAGTAGGTCTCACCAACTACATTGCTTAACCGCAAGTAAGCAAAGATCAAATGGTCAATTATTAAATTCCAGGTGCTCTTCTTTAGGATGGTCACTCCTCCATAAGACCACCATACTTTAATGGACAGCATTACTCTTACTGGAAAAATAGGTTCATAATCTTTACCCAATCAAATAACTTCCAAGCCTGGATTTTCATCAAGAAGGGTCCAAAGTCAATTCCAGGACTCAAGGAGAAGTCAAAGGACAAAGACAAAGAATCCAACAGTTTTGATATAGAGGACCTTGAAAGTTTCGAGGTCACCAAAGAACAGTAAGAGGTAATTCAAACTAATGCACATGCTATAATTTTTCTTTTGTGTGCAGTTAGTGGAGAAGAATATGACAAGATAACAACCTATGAAACCGCAAAAGAAATGTGGGACAAATGGAGGTAACCTATAAAGAAACCTCTGAAGTCAAGAAGTCAAATATTGCTGCCCTGGTCAATGAATACGAGTTGTTCAAAATAGAAGATAATGAGAACATTGAAACAATGTTTTCCAGATTCAGTAAGTTTGTGTGCAAACTAAAATCACTAGAGATGATCTATCCACATAGCCTTTAAGTCCAGAAGCAAGTCTGAAGTCTTCCAAAGATATGGGAAACTAAGGCCACAATTCTGGAGGACGGAGATCTACACAATATGATATATGACGAACTATGAGGCAACCTTATTGTATATGAAAATATCAATAGGTACCACAAGGATGAAAAGAAGAAAATAGTAGCCTTCAAAGCTACTCCAATTAGGGAGGAGGACACTCTATAAGATACTAATAGTGAAGGAATAGCGCTCATCAACCATGGGATAAGGCAGATCATGAGACAGAGATAGTAAAGATCCCAAGGAGGCAAAAATAATGACTTCACCAGAAATATTAATCTCTGTTACTACTGTGGAAGTCTTGGTCTGTTAGAATAAAACTATCTAGAATTGAGATGATGATCATCCAGCAAGAATCAAAATTTTGGAGCCTGGTGTGATGAAGATGAAAATGAAGAAGAAGTAGACGCTACCAATATGTGCTTTATGGCAACAGGTGAACGTAGCGAGGTAAGACCACACGATTGTCATAATTGTAATAAACTTGAATCTAATTTGGATATGATAATCGATGAGCTCAAAAAAATTATAGATGAATAGAATGAACTCGTTTAAGAGAAGAAAAGTTGTGAAGCACGATTTTAGAAAAAAACTTGAAGAGGGACGACAAAATTGGAAAATAGAAATTAAAGCATGTCGAATTAAAATTGACTTAATTCATGAAGATCTTGGTGATGCAAAAATAAAATTGAACAATTTTAAGAAATCCCCAAGCCACAGTTTCGTAGGAGCAAACTCCTTCAAAGGGAATCCAAGTTACTTATCAGGGTTGTTTAAATCAGCTAAGAACTTTTTTTCTCTTGATGATCCATCTACTTTATTTGTGGATAGAGAGGGCATAAATCCTACAGTAGTAGGCATAAGCCTAAAATTATGTGGGTTTGGAAGCCCAAAGAAAGCACATCTAACTCGCAAGGACCCAAGACCACTTGGGTACCTAAACAAAATTGATTTTCTTATTTTGCAGGAATAGGTCCGCAAGAGCTATAAAAAGGGAATGTGGGTCATTGACAACAGAGTTTCTAGACACATGACCAAAAAGAAGGAGAACCTCCCCTTCCTAATAAAAATAGATAGAGGATCAGTAAGATTCGGTGATAATGCCAAAGGCAATATCATTAGAGATGACTCAATGAGACTCAGCTCATCATGTGAATTCACTGAAGTATACCTAGTAGACGGTCTAAACACAATCTGCTCAGAATTAGTCAACTATGTGACACTAGATTTGGAGTCCTCTTCAAAACTGAAAATTGCTCTATCAAACACAACAAAAAAGATATCTCTATTATTGGTGAACATGTTAATAACATTTGTGTCTTAAATAGTCCAATTTTTCTACCTTAACCTGCCTCACTATGCAAATTATTAATCCTTTGTTGGGGTACAGGAAGCTCGGGTATGCTAGTATGCATATCATTGAGAAATTATCTAGACTTGAATTGGTGAAAGGTCTGCCAAAACTCAGGTTTAAAAAGGATTACATTTGTGATGCCTTTCAATTAGGTAAATAAACTCGAATATCTTTCAAAGTCAAAGATATTATCTCCACTACCAAGTATCCTCTAACAACCCACATGGATCTGTTTGGTTTCACCAAGACTGTAAGCATTGGTGCAAAGAGATATGTTTTTGTTAAAGTTGATGATTACTCATGATTTATTTGGGTAATTTTTCTTGCACATAAACATGAGCTTACACAAACTTTGAGATATTTTGTAGAAAAGTACAGAGAGATGTTGGACACCTCATCACTTATGTTCACAGTGATCATGAAGGAGAATTTCAAAACAAAGCATTTGAGGAGTATTGTGCTTAGAATGGATACTCTCAGAACATCTCTTTACAGCAATCTCCTCAATAAAATGGTGTAGTGGAGCGGAAAAATTGATCCCTCCAGGAAACTGCCAGGACAATGCTGTTAGAACATAATCTCCCAGATCACTTTTGGGTAGAAGCAGTTAGTATAATATGTCACATCATCAATAGGTGCCTGATCAGACCTATTCTAAATAAAATGTCGTATGAACTCTGGAGAGGAAAAAATCCCAACATTGACTACTTCCATCCCTTTGGCTGCAAATTTTTATTCACAACAATAGTAAGAATACCTTAGTAAAATTCGATCCATAAAATAACAAAGGCATTTTCCTTGGGTACCCTCCCACTAGTCGTGCTTACAGGGCTTTTAATAAAAGAATCATGTGTGTTAAGAAATCTATGCACATTGTATTTGATGAATATAATCACCTCCCTATGATTTTAAGTGTCGATTAAGAACAGGTGAGTAATATACAGACTAGAGAAAATCATAGCACAACCTCATATCCTTCACAAGACAAGTCGACTACACCCACAATAGAGTCGATCCTCACAGAAGAAACAGTGAAATCAAATGTTCTAAAAGAATGGAAGCATGATAATATCCATCTAAATAAACTCATCACCAGAAATCCAGAAGATAAAGTGTAAACTAGAGCGTCATTGAGGAGACAAGCATCCATTGTCCTTGTGCCCCATATCAAACCAAGAAAATTGATGAAGCTCTAAAAAATAAATCATGGGTTAAGGCTATGAACCAAGAATTGGACCAATTTGAACAAAATCAAGTTTGGACTCTAGTTGAAAGACCAAGAAACTTTTCAGTGATTAGAACCAAATGGTCTATAGAAACAAATTAAATGAAGAAGGTAAAGTTATCTGAATTTGAAGATCCTTCATTCCCAAATCACGTTTTAAAATTATCAAAAGAACTCTATGGCCTCAAACAAGATCTAAAAGCTTGGTATGAGAGATTGAGTACTTTTTTACTAAATAATAATTTTCAAAGGGGTAAAATTGACACAACTCTGTTCATTCAAAAGCTTGACTCAAATCTTCTCATTATGAAAATTTGAGTTGATGATATCATTTTTGGTAGCTCTAATATTTCTATGTGTGAGAACTTTGCTGATTTGATAAAAGAAGACTTCGAAATGAGTCTTATGGGTGAGCTCACATTATTTCTAGGATTGCAAATCAAACAAACTCCCAAAGGAAACTTAATCAGTCAAGCCAAATACATGAAAGAACACATCAAAAAGTTCGGTATGGAAAAAGGAAAGGCCAATAGAACAAACACCAATGAGTCTGGCAGTGCACACGCAAGTGTATGTGGTATTATCAAGTAGTAAAGTGGCCTTCAAGAATCTAAGTATCGATCCCACAAATACTTGATTCAACAATGATTCAATTTCAGTTCACAGTTTAGATTAATTAAATGCAACAGTAGCCAAAAAGAGTTTGGAATTTGTAAATTGTAGAAAAGTAAACAATGCAGAAAGTAAAGATCTTGAAATAATCAATAAGAGAAAACCCAGGGTTAAATCACTTTAAACAATCATACTATGTTATTGAAATTCATTCATTAACTTGCTTATCTTAGTTGTAGATTAGTAGGGTTAATTATGTGATCATGGTCTCCCGGCCTCTAATCTTTTACCTAAGTGGAACCTTACAACTACATCATTGAGCGGGGATTTAATAGTCCACTTAAGTTCTTTAAGCTATCATCCTACGTATGCATCAAGTAAGTTATCTAAGTACATCCCTATCCTAGACACTAATTCAAATTCCTTATTTCATAAAGGAATACAAACCATACTTTGTCCATCTTCATATTTTATCCTCTAATCCCTTTCCCGAGGTTAGACAATTGATGTATTTTAAGGGTCACGAATCCTTAAAATAGTTAAATCAAAGAAGAAGACACAACCAATAATGATAAACAAAGTTAAACGAATTTAATTCAAAATAATAGTACGCATGTTCTTGGCTTCAACCTCGAAAAAGGGCGTTTAGCCATGCATAGTCATAATCGTAATCAAGATAGACTAGACAAGCAACTAGTTCAAGCTAGAAAAACTAGTTTTCTCTATTGAACTCTAATTGACTCAATTAAGTATAAACTTGTTGGGAAACACTTTGAACCATTGAAAATAAGTCCTTGAACACTTATATGCACATTTATTTCATTATCAACCCATATAGCATATGAATCATACTCAAGACAAAGCTAAAAAAACTAGAATAGTGACACTAGATTGCATAAATACACCCAGCATCAGAGTCCATCCACAAGCATTGGCTCAAACTTATCTGGAAAAGACATTGATGAAAATATATATCGGGGGAAGATCGAATCTCTATTCTACTTGACTGGAAGTCTTCCAGATATTATGTTCAGTGTATGTAAATATACCACATTTCAGTCGACTCCCAAGGAGTCTCATCTCATTACCATCAAATGAATCATTCTATATCTAATAGGAACTCAAAGTTTTGGTCTATGGTATTCCTATTCCTCATACTTTGATTTAATTGGTTACTTAGATGCTGATTTTATAGGAGACAAGAATGATAAAAAAAAAATCACTAATGAAATATGTCAAATTCTTGATGATGCCATTATCTCATGGCATAGAAAAAAACAAACTTTTGTTGCTTTTTCAACCACTGAAGTTGAATACATAGTTGTCCAAAGCTGTGGTACTCAAATCCTATGGATTATGCATCAGCTTCTTGACTTTGACTTATCCTTTAAATCTGTTCCTATTATGTGTCATAACACTAGTGCCATTAGCTTATCTAAGTATACCGTGCATCACTATCGGGCTACACATATTGACATCAAGCACCATTTTATTCGAGATAATGTAGAGAACGGCAATTTTTCTCTAGAATTTGTTGACTCCAAAAATCAACTAACAGATATTTTTACAAAATACTTCTAGAAGAAAGATTTTTCTACCTTTGAAAAAGGCTTGGTATTCTTAGCATTAATGATATTTAAGCCTTATTTTGGACTTGCCGCAACTTTTACTACAAATATTATGCATTTACTTGGTACACCTATGTGTTGTTACTTTTTTATTATGTCAAAGGGGTAGAAAGCCAGAACATCAGAGTAGCCTACCAGTTAAGGGGAGCAGAGCAAGTCAACTGATAATTGTACAAGTCAGGGGGAGCAAGCCGAAAGATAGGGGAGTCAACTAATGTTTACTCTTGTTGTCATTATCAAAAAGGGGGAGATTATTAGCCTCCTAAGTCTATGTTTTAATAATGACAAACTAACAAGAGTAACTTTGCAGGACATTGAAGACTGCTAATATTGGAAGGATAAAGAAAGTCGGCTTTAGAAATGGACAGGCATCCACGGCATCCAAGTAAACAAATAGAAAGAAAATCAAATCAAGTTATTCGAAGATAGAATAGTATCTCACCCAAAGATATGGAGGATCATGGCATTCAAATAAGTATGGCAATTAGATCAATCAAATATCATGAAAATAGAAGAAGGATCACAATCCCAAAATCATGGAAGACCAAATCAATCAGGACATAAAACAAAATTCTCTGGCCTAAAAGTTTTGAAAAATCAGATCAAAAGAAAGATCAAAAAAATAACAAGCATATTTGGAAGGAGATCAATTTCTATAAGACCAAAAATAAAAATAAATCACAGGCATATTAAATATGGACGTGATCTAAATCCGCATATGGACATATCATACGGCTACATTCCTTAATAAAGAAATCAATTTACATCCTTGATTAAGAAGAAATTTCTTGGGTTTCCTTATGAAGAGTAGAAGCCAATGACTATACAAGATGAAGACTGAAGATAGATACTTTTCACGCAACTCCAAGCAGAAAATTCAAAGTGTCTCTTTCTTAGTCTCACAAGGCTTTGTAACTTTTAGTTTAAAATTATTATATAAAGAGTAGGATCGAGTCAACTTTGTAATATCAAATGAAGCTGTGTCACAAGATCTGAAGAGCAAAATAAGTCTTTTGAACTTGTTTCCTATCATCGTACTTGAGTCCAATACTCAACGATCTAAGGAAACTTTGAAACCCAAGGGGTCTGAAAGTAGGCACTGCATTAGTGTTTCTAACTAGGATAAATCTTTGTGTTATTACTTTGTGTGCTGTTATTTATTTGCTTAATTATTTTTAAATCTAATCTGTTTGTGAATTGCACTGATCTGCAGGTGAGTCAACTGTGAGGAGTCAGTAGTTGACTCACAGAAAAGTTTCAATTTACCCCCCCCCCCCCTAAATTTCTCTTTCAAGTGATTGTACTAAGTACTAAGCATGTCCACCTTGGACTCTTTGATAGGACTTGTTCCCTCGTAAGCAGTCCCAAATCTCATTTACTGATATGTAAATATTCTATTGTATTCATCCGGACCTATTCCCCAAACAAGTAACTTCTTTACTTTGTAACTTTTTTGATTTTTTTCTGATCAACTTCTTCATACTCCTTTCGTGTCCTAGGGACCAGTTTCATAACACTTTTTACTTAACTTCTTTCATAGAAATATGTTGTCCATTGTAGATAATTTCCTACAACTCGCTTCCTTTCACCATTATGAAATCGTGCATTCGAGGCTTCTACCAATCATAAAAATTATCCGTTAAAGCAAGGTGGTCTGGTAGTCAACTGACCTTCTTCCAAGTTTGGTGGTGTAGCCATTTGAGTAGGATCCTCTCTAGGTGTTAACTTTATAGAAAGTACTTGCTCTGATACCAATTTTTGGCTTATAAGGATCCAACAAGAGTCAAGAGACCAGGTCCCTTGACACACAATCACGGTAAATAGTAAAGTATAGAGTTGATACAGGAAATTATAATGCACACGATGTTTACGTGGAAATCTTCTTTCCCAAGAGAGAAAAAAACACAATCTGTCTCACAGGATTTGCCAACTCTTCACTAACTCCAAGCAACCATGTAATTACAAACTCTAGTAATCACAAGGATTAAACTCTTAATCATAAACCATCGTGACAACTCTATTAAAGGACTAATGAAATAACTCTATTGCACCAACACATCAACTTACTCTAGTTGACATGCCTAGGCTACTCTACCCACGGTAAACATCAAACCCGTGATGAAAGGAGACTTGACTAAACACTTGATGACTCAAACAACTAACTCTACTTCAATCGACTCAACTAAAAACATAGACAAGAAAACAATCTACTAACCTTTATAACTCGTGCGTAGATTTTATATAATAAGAACGAAAGGTACAAAAGACTCAACGACATGATTCACTAGATCAAGTCCCTTGTTAAGAATGAGCAATGCTCTTTTGGGAGAATATGGCTTTTGCTTTTGAGAGTAATCTTGATGTGAAAAAAAAAAAATGAGATTTTGCCCTTGCAATATGTTCCTTTTATAAGAGAGAGCAAAATCTAGAACACATGTCATTGGTTGAGGTTTCGCAGTGCCACCAACCTTCCATATGAAGTACAATTTTCAGCTGTACCTGGTTGACTTCTCTTAAAGTCGACATTAGAAAGGACCAAGTCCGAATACAACAAATTAATTATTGAAAACTATTGCAGCTTTTAATTATCGAAAAATTTTGTAACTTTTGATTTCTTAGTTATGATGACAAAGTTCTTTCTATGTCAAGTTGTCATTGCCCTCTTTAATTTTGCAGAAGATAATTAATGATCATAAAGAAGTAAGTAGTAGATTATTATGTAAAGAGATGATGGGAAAATGTCAAAAATTGAGAAGAAAGACAAATAGGAATGCTAGAAATAGGAGGTGTCACATCACCTTTTCTATATGCAATTTTATTATTATATATAGATTTCATTTATTTCCCATCTTATTCAATGAAACTATACGGAAAAATATATTTGACGAAATGTTTTTTTCGAAAAATATTGTCATTTTAAGTATTCAAGTCAATGTATAATCATACAGTTGATAAAGGTGATGCCATAACAAGTGTCTAACTTTCAACTGCTTAGTGATAAAAAAAAAAAAAAATGTAATCCCTCCTCTGAGTTCTCTTTATTTATTGAATTTTGTAATTTCACTGATTGACTATTAAAAAAAAAAAAAAGATAGTGAAATTTATTATATATTTTGTGCTTGATCTACTAATTCAAATGTGAAATTTGTTTTGGCTATTGTGAGACAACTCAATTTACTCACAACTCAATTTATTTTTTAGTACATGATTGTATTTAAATATCGCAAGGTGTAAATAAAGAAAGTATGCACTCTTGGTTGATCTCCAGTTAATCATTCACTTAATATATATGATGTTGGTATTGATATGTTTTGTCTCAGATATTGGAACATTGGGAAAATGGGATCCGGCTCCTCTCCATTTTTATTGTCTTCATTTTCCTCAAGTTTCTACTTGGATGAGAAACACATGATATGAGTTAAAATAAATGATTAAAAATTTAATAATTAAACTAAGATTCTAACTATGATATGAACAGTAAATATTTTTCTTATTTGCTTCCAAAATTTTAGTAATTCAACAATTATTATAGATACAAAATTATTTTATCCACAAATATACTTTTTTTAAAAAATACTCTCTATTTCTACGTTTTTTTTCTACGTTATATTCTATTTTCATACTCACCGTCTATCTTCCAACTTCTTTAAATTAATATTTGATTTCATTTTAACCATTGGATATATTTTTTCTTTAAAATTAGCTATGAATATAAATGGTGACACTTTAATATTTTTAATTACCAAGTTTCTTTTTAATTATACTAATTGATTATTTTATTATAATATCAATAATGCTTGTGTTATTATAATAATTTACAACTCAAAGATTTATATTTATGAGAAACTTTTTTACTGTCGTCATGATTTTGGCTTTGCCAATTGTTCTTATAGCTAATTTTTATTTTTATTTTTATTTTTTTGGATGAAGAGGAAAAACGATAAGAGTTAAGAGATTTGAAAAAAGGGAGAAATAATAAAAAATTTAAAATGGTAAGGGTGTATCTATTAATTATTTTTTTACCATAGAAAAAGAAAAGTAAGAAAGAGAGAGAATTTTTAAAAAATAAATTTATGGATAAAATAATTTTGTAGTTATAACTGGGGAATTACTAAAAATTTTGGAAGTAAATATATAAAATATGTATTAGTCAAATATTAACTATTCATTTTAACTCATGTCATGTGTCTCTCATTCGGGGAGGAACTTCACGAATGGAGAGAATGAAAATAGAGAGGAGCTCAAGGAAAGTGCATAATAACGTAAGTTCTCAAGCAGACTATGCCCATCTTTCATTAGTGAATTGTACTTTGGAAATATTTTGTTCTTTATATATATACGATCTTAATTACCCTCTGTCCTAGGCACGCACTGTAAATATACTATCGATATCATTTGACAGAAGGATATATTAATGATACGATCCAATATATACGTGCCATTGACATATATATCGAGAAACTAGTATATGCATATATAAAGGTATTGGAAATTTGGAATATATATTTATTGGTGAATGGGTGGTGCTCTAATATCTTTTTGTTACTGCATTTCCACCATCTACAATCTCTGCAGTTAAGATCTCTATTGGGAACTCACAATCTGGAGTTGAAGGATTAACTGTGGTGATCACACCTCCTATCATATTGCATTTCCGCTGATCTTGATTTTCCATTTGGTAACGCATATTATATGCATATGAGACCTTCTGAGGGAAACTAAGGTTATCACACGAAGCACCAGCGCCAAAAGAACTGCAGTCGGAATCATCACAGGCGTACTTGTAATCTTGCAACACTAGTGTCTCGTTGTGATCGGTTCTACCATCAAACACACACCATCTTTTTGGCATGTATACAGTACCTGTTCAAGATATAGATAGCTAAGATCGAAGTCATGTGCTTTAAATTTCACTGACCCCCTAAAATGAAATAAAAGTTAATCCATGAAAGCGAGTTAGAATACACGTATTGAGACATAATAATACACTCTCAGTGTACAAGACTTTTGCTATATGATCCAGTACTTGGGTAATTATAAAACTAAATTATTCTATGTTATAGTACTATGGAAAATGCCAACAGTAGGAACACTTTTAAATGCAACACAGTTGAAGCAAGAGGTTAAACATAATTTCCTTAAGTAATATTAGAACCTTTTAAACGAAAATTATAATATAAGTTAAGAAAATGTTAAACACAATGTGAAAAAATTTTCCCTTATTATAGACTATTTCCTTTCAAGTCTATCACACTTCTCTCTATGTCGTCTATATACTATATGCAATAGGAGTGGTAGAAAACGACATTTTTGTAGTTCTTAATCTTAGGGTGTTTTTGGTAGGAGTAAAATATTCTCCATGTAATATATTTTCCAAGAAAACATTTTCTAGAAAAATAAGTGATTTCTTATTTATTTTCTAGTGTTTGGTATACAAATAAAAAAAATTATTCTAAAAACATTTGTATATATTAATATAAAACTATAAGGATGGGAGGGAGTAGGGTGATGGATATTGTGGTTTGGTTTGAGGGTAGCAATGGTGGGTTTGGGGCAATTTCACCTGTTTGTCTTTAGTTTCATGATGGAAGTCATTTTTCTTATTTTTAAAGAGCTTATTTTCAAAAAAGAAAAAAAAATTAAAATTTTTAACCAACCGAATTTGATGAAAGAGGAAATTGTAGCGAACACACCCTGAGCTTTTTCTCTTTTTATTCTTCCATTCTTAAATTTCAAGTTCAACTACCATTGTTGTTTCATTGAGACCAAACTCATGACATTGTTATTTATAAGAAAAAAATAATGTGAGAGAGGGATTAAATAATTAGATACGGAGAAGAGGTTGAAAACGGAAGAAATTATCCATGTTCGGTGATGATTACACAATTCAATATAAGAATAGTATATAACGTACGTACCTTTGGCAACGGTAGGTTTGATATCTCGATCTTGCATCGTGAAATCAATTTTGTACTTGGGTATACCATCGAGTTTATAGATACCCCAGTGTCGCATATAAGCGCCATATTCTAGAGTATTCCTAGTTTCATCTGTCAAGGAAAGGAGATACATACTTATATCCCTATTAGGGCGTAGTGGAGTTCCTTCTTTCCTAGACATATATTGAAAAAGGCCACGGTAAAATCTTTCAGCATTTTCTTCATTTGCACTAATGTATCCATCTGTAGGCCAACCAATTTGTCCAATAACAATGTCCATATTACCATGACCTGCCTTTGTTAGAGCTGAAACAAGGGTATCATATACGAAAGTGAAGAGATTATTATAGGTGTTATTGCCATCTACGACCTTGAACTTGGATTTATTATCGAAGAAAGCAAATTCCAAATCAAATCCGTATCTAAAAACGGTATGGATTGGGAATATATTGAGAACGAAAGGGCCACTATTTTTGTCAATGAAATCGACCATTTCTATCATTTTCTCCTTTATGTCTTCCCGAAAATCACCTTCTGATGGTTTGGTCACATTTATTAAGCAGTCCAAGAAATGGGGAGTTGTTACTTTGATATCTGTGAAGTTGAAAGTATCGAGGGCATATCTGGTCATATTCAGGAAATTGACATCACCGTTAACTAATCTATTTTGATTTGTTGTTTTGATAAAGGGTTCGTTCCCCACGTACACATACCTACAAATCAATAAGTTTTATATGAATCGAGTTCAAATCTAGAAATGATTACGAAAATATTGAATTTTGGTGAAAATAATGGGAGCTTGGGGATCAAAATTCCAATAGATAGAAACAAACAAATATGAGATGGTTCGTTGGTAAATTGACACTATACTTCATATGTTGGTATGAAGTAGCGAGTATATATTAGACAGAATATAGCAAAGTTGCCAGATGAAATTGCTGAGTTGGGGTTTAGCTGATTCAAACACTATTAGAATAAGAAAAAAAATAAGAAATGCATATATCATATCACATCACAATATGTACCTGAATTTAACTCCTTTGTCGGAATAAAACTTGATACGTTCATAAATAAAGTTGTCCATTTGTTTTTGTCTCTTGACATTTTTTAAAAAGTTGACTTGTAAGGTGATGGTCACACCAATATTGGTGTCTGCAAAAGCATCAAGAACGTGAAAACTTGGTTGAAAAATTCTCATATCTGTAATTCCATTCTGTAATAGTAAATCCACCACCATCGACGGAACAAAATTTTGTCCTGCCGCTCTCCCCCAATTTATCCCCAAAAAGGCGCCTACCTGAATCGCACCACACAAGAATATCACCGACATGAACAAACCTATCCATAATGAACTTATGTTTTTGTACATTCTTCGTCTTTGTTTGTGTTTTCTAATTATTCAATGAAACCAATATAATATTTTGTTAATGCATGGCCCCTTCGATCGTACATGCAATGTCGTCTGGGCGCCTGTAATGCAGCTCGCCCTCCGTCTATGACCGTAATTATAAATTTAGGGAAGTGAAAAGGATATGTTAATTTGTTTTCCTATTGATTTTAAGCAGGCAGGCAGGCATGGTTTCCATGTTCAACATGCAATGAAACAAGATATCTTGTCCTAATTTCTAACTATAAGACGATGTTGTGTTTGTGTGGTTCAGCATGATTGTCGAAAAAATATTTAAGAGTGGTCCAAGATTGCATTCTCAAACTATCATCAGAATACGAGTTCTCAAAGATTTATGGGATAAGCATTTTGTCGTCTTTGATTATTAAAAGTTCTTACATTTTACAAATAAGTAAATTAAAGATTTAAGAGCTATACTTTAATATAATTATATACTCCCTTCTTTTAAAATAGAATTACCTATTCTAATTTGGTACGGAGTTTTAAAAAATAAAAAAAGTTTAGAATCTTATGATTCTAAACTAAAGTTATGTCAAATTTATCAAATTGCCATTTAATCTTATAATTTTAACCATGTCACATGAAAACTTGAAATTAAATTGTTGACAAAAAATAAAGGGAGGGGGGCGGGGGTCATTATTTTTTAAATAGATTAAAAAGAAAAATAGATCATTTCATTGAAAAAGAATAAGTAACAATTAATTGAGAACAAAAGTATATGATAATTTTGTATATTATAGATTTATAGTATTTTGTTAAAATAGTTGCGTTGAATTTAAAAGAAAACTCATCTAATTATAAGCTAACTATAATTAGAACCCCCACAATAGTTGGGGCCTTGCGGGGGTATGTGATCCTTCATATAAAAGGGAATAGAAAATTGGAAATTTGAAGGTATTACAAGTTCATAGAGGCAAAATATTTATATAAATAATAATATCTTACTTAATTTTAGTTAAATTTTAGGTCCAGTGGGTTGATTTATTGATCAAAAGTAAGAAAAAAAGTAACCTAAACTTATCATATATACTGATACAAGCCAAATTACCTCTGGACCTTTGGATGGAATATGTATAATTCAGGAGGTGCTTGACAATTCCTTAGTGCTATTAAAAGACGCCACATGAATGAAGATTACCATTAAGGAGGGTCAAAGGACTTTGACGAGGTCGAAGGAGTGCAAAACGGGGCTCGAAAGCCCCTTGGAAGGGATATGCGCCCAAGGAACTTTGGATCCGTCTTTGATCCGCTCTAGCATTTTAAGAGTAGGTCAAAACAACATCTAGAGGGACTTTTCTTGTCATTGAGTCACTTTTGGGTCCTTGATGTGTAATAATTAGCCCAAACTATAAATACTTGGGAGCTAGCTTATTTCCTTTGTTAGTTTTTGGATATTGATTGAGATGAAACTCTTTTAGAGAGTGTTTTGAGTGCTTGAAAAAGTCAATGTTGATATTTGTTTAGAAACAGTGGTTGTAGGGGATTTTTTATTCTCTTGCGGTCAACGTAAGAGTTAGGTGTTTGTTGGTAATCAACAAGGGGTGGTCTTAGGGTTTGAAATACCTTTTGGGTTGCCCTTTTGTTATCTTCTTTGTGTCTATCTTTCTATCATTATCAGTCTATCACTTAATCTTTTGACTTCTGTGGTTAGATTCTCTTTATCGTAGTTTGATTGTTATCATTTGGTATCATAGCCGAGCTTGATTTCGTTCCTACGAAGTCAATCTTGGGTCTAATCGTCTTAGAAATAAACAATCACTATTTACATTTTTGTTCTTAGGTCATATTTTGAGTTTTTGATTTTTGAGTTTTCTTTTGTTTCTAGTATTAGATTTGCATTCCCTAACACTATTAGAGTTCATATATCAAATTCGAGCTAAATCGGAGTGAAATTGAGCTTTATACTATCAATGAAAGCTTGGGTTTGAAGAAGTTTAGAGTGGACTGAAGATTTCGAAGTTGGTTGTAGAATTTGAAGCGTTGGAAGAGGAATTTGAGAAAAATAATTTTTGAAATGAGTTTAGAATGTAAAAAGTGTCGAGGTTTGAAATTTTAACTTATTTAAAGCTAAGGAGAAAAAGTTCGAAAAGTTGGTGTTCTTATCGTTCTTGAAGAAATTATTATCTTCAAGGTAGATTTTTAGTTAAAGTGATTGTTTGATCCGTAAAGAAGAAAGAAAAAGTGTGAGAAAGTGTTTTTACTGGAGCATCTCCAAAGATTCCAAGCATATTCCAAGAGAAGAGGACAAAGGGGGACCAATAAAGGGGAACAAAAACGTCATTCCAAGAAAGTTGTGCAGGTAATCTGCCTTTGGCCTACGCTATAGGTGCGTTGGGTTTGCTCCAGACCTGCTCACATAGGCTAGACCAATATCTTGGCTTCCACCACCCAAGATGTGTAACACACTTCCAACGCAGTTCAAGCTTCCCCAACGTTGATTTTATGTTCCAAATTCATTCTAACACTTCTAAACTCTAATTTGCTTGGGTTTGATTCCTTAGTTTGATTATTTGATTCTTAAATTTATTTCTTGATTATTAAAACTATCAACAACTAGTAATTCACCTACTATAAGTTGGATGATTAGTTCTTGAGTCCGAATTCTTTCATCGTTCAAGCAATTTTTTCAAAGAAAACGTGAAAAAGATCATTTGATTATCCATGTGATGACTCGTAATTTGATTTTGTTTGAATACATAATTTACTTTGTTCATATAGATAATCTGGAAAAATTTTAAACTATCTTTAATATTGTTATTTCAAGTTCAGTTCTTAATAATAATTTGAGATTGTCAGTTCGTGTTTTCGTTGATCCGAATGTGAGATTTGTAATTTTATGGTACATATATTTTGGTGGTATGAGTTTGTTTAACATATGTTGTAGGGTTCATGTTTTGTCGGATTGATAAGTAATTTTTATCCCAGTGATGTATAATATTGATTTTATATCATTGTATAGTGACATAAATGACTATTTAATATTATTACATTATACTGTCACTATTGTCATAATTTGATGAAGGTAACTATGTTTATAATCACATATGTAATGTATTATCATATCACATTCAAAGATTAAAAAAATTATTAATGTATCTGATGTATGAAATCTGATAAAATGTTGGTGAAGTATTTAGATTTAATTATGTTACATGCATATGTATAAGCTGGTTCAGACATAAATGATTTATATATTATATTGTTGTTTCGTACTTTGCATTATAAAATAAATTGTATAAGGATTTATTATACATGCATTTCAATGTATGAAGACATAACTAATGTATAATGTTATCATATTATATAGTTAGTAAAATATTAAAATTTGATCAAAGGTACCTATGTATAATCACATATTTAATGCATTATACATTTAATGTATGAGCTTTCATTATTTAATATATAATGGTTTGTTATATATGAGATAGAAATGACAGTTTAATGTATAATTGTTTTTTATACATTAGATATAAATGACTGTTTAATGTAATAGTTGTAAACTTAGATAGTATTTATACACATTTATGTATAAAGTATAATTAAACCGTTTAATTATACAATATGATTTTATAATGGTATTATAAATATATTTTAAATTTAATGTATAATGTAGTACATATAGTTATTGCGATGTATACATAAATTCTAACATTTGAGAAGTACCAATATAATAGATTTTATGTCATTGCAATACACTTAATTAAAATTGAAACATGGCCCTAGTAAACGACGTTGCTAACAATACATAACATATGTATATAAGCAGTTCCAAGAGATCAATAAAAACCAAAAACAACATAAAAAACTAAAAAGTGATAATTATTTAACATCCATTGCTAAAACAAGAATTAAATATTTTCATGTAGAATGTTTAATAATTGTGCTACTCTAAAGTAACTATTGCACTTTCATCAATTGATTGGAGATAACTATTCCTTGGGTATGAAAGATCGTCATTATCACTTGTATATCCTTCAATTTTCTTGATCACTCAGTAATTCTAGATTAAAGATGCATAGCATGCACGTTGAGTTTGTGCATCAAACCCACATGAATGCACTTCTAGTGAAACGCCCTGGATTTCTGGACCTTAAAAAATTTCCTAAATTTCTGGTTTCTGGACAGGATATGGCTAGGGAAAATGACTCGTATACTGGGATACGAGAGGTATAGGTTAGTTGTATGCTAACCAATATTGGTTGCTGCGTTGGATTTAGTTTCTAGAATGAGTACGACTTGGGTAGTACAAGTCGTATCAGTGGATAAGGGTTGTTTGTTACTTCACTTAGTCTTATACTTGGTAACTTAAGTTGGATCTAAGTACGAGTGGCTCATCATGATCCAAAATCCAAGTTACGAGTCGTATGGTGGTCAGTGTTCAATCCTCTTGGGATTCTATTCTGTCAGGGGTACGGATCATGGGTAATAGTCGTATACTTAGATACAACATGGTTTCGGTTGAGTCTTACCTTGGAAAGTGTTGGGTCCAAGTGAGATGGCCTTAGGTATGAGTGGTGGGTACAACTCATATTGGAGGGTACGGCTGGTATGGATAGTCAAACCCACCTGACGGGATTTTTAAGAGTTTAAGTGAGGACAATCTGGACATTATCCTATTTAACCTAATAAGTCCCCACGACTTATATTCCTATTGAGAGTTTTTTTGCCCTATCATTCTATTCCTTAACACTTAGAAACTTCTCTTAAACACTCTACAATTCTCTCTAAAAATTTTGGATAAAAGGAGGCTAGAGTTTAATCTTAAGAATTAATTTGGGGCTTGTGTTGGTGATTTCTCTCCATTATCTTCTTGTTTTAAGGCATGTTATCTTTCCTTATTGTTAGTTCCAACTAAAGGTATGGATTTGTGCAATGTTTTCATGGTTTGATTATTGTATGGTTTCAAATTTTTATATATAATTTGGGGATTTTGGTTATGACTTTCCCATGTTTTAATTATACTTTTATATAATTTAATGGTGTTTAAGAAAATTTGTTGCATGGGAATGACTATTCGCTAATTGGCTTTGGTTTTGGATATACTATACCCCCAATATGTTTGATAAAATGCCTATAGAAATGTTTTCACTACATTGTTGGATTTTAATGGAAATTATGCATCGTTTAAACTTGGTAATGGAACCCTAAATAGTTTAAATGGTTTAAAATGTTTAAATGGAATGGTTTTGGGTTTAACAAATATCCTTGTGGGGTATGGAATACCCCAAGTAAGTATGTTAAAGGAACACTTGTGGGGTACGATGGAATCCCCCAAGCTAATCTAATAATGGCACATTTATGAGGTACATGGGCCTCCCCTAAGTTAACTTGGTAGATGGGTACACGGAAATCCCTTTACCTTAAAAGGTTTGGATAAGGACAATACTTGCAAGTTATAGTCAGTATGACGATACCACTACTCTAGCCTTGGTAAATAATAAATAGAATAATGATTGGTTGATTGGAAATAGTTGTAATCGAGCAATAATGTCAGGATGAGATAGCTAACTATGAAAGTGGGATTTCAATAAACTAACACTAGAAACTCATGTTTGCCAACATGAGGGGTAGCGCATGGCGACCCTTTTATGATACTATGAGATACGCGAGAATCCTCTACGTACATTGTACGTATGTATAATGAAGGGTGAGGGTAGTTCAGAATTCCTTACTCTTATGGTATCTCCGTGTAACGCCCCAACTCTGGTACCCAGAATGCTACATAATGCTCATGACCCCGAAGGACCTCAAGCTAACTCATGACTGATATCTGTAGCTGTATACTGCATAATATACTGTATAAATGTGGAAACATGAACTGAAAGGCCATAAGGTTCAAAAATGTAACATAATATCTGATAAAGGATAACATCTGGTGGGGTATGAAATACCTAAAACAACTGAAATAACTGTCTAAACATACTAGTCTAAAAAAGCCTCTAACTGACTGAACTATCTGAATAAGGAGTTGATGGGACAGGTCCCCAACTAACTCCAACTAATAAATTAATTAATGAGATAATATTGAAATAATTATGTCCTCGGAGGATGAGGACTCACTGCTAACTGACTGCTGATATCTGGAATCTACTGGTGCTTTAGAGCTCGTGCTTCAAAACCTATGGTATAGAACACCATAGTGCAAATGCGTCAGTACTTGGAATGTACTGTTATGCATGTGAGGTAGTCTAAATGCATGGGGTTCATATGCATGAAAAATACTGGCTAACTGACTAATATGAATGTGATAATACATATATGAACACATAGTAACTATATCTGAGATCGTGATAATACGAGTTTACTGATAACTAACATGACTGATAACTAAGTTCTAATGACTGATATAACTGATAACATGAGTGACTGTATCTGACAGTCCTGAATTTTGTAACTAAAACTATGAGAAGTAGTTATCTAACCGACATGCCCCTAATACGCCATTATGGCTGAGTTGGGGTCCAATCTATGACCCCAATTGGAAGGGTGTCAATACCGCAGTACTGGTAAGGACAATCTGTGAGTAACCCTCATATAAAAGGTAACTCTAGTGAGAATGGTGGAAACCCTTATATAACAGGTTAAGCCACCTCATCTACTCTCATATAGTAGGTTATGATGTCTCAACCTATGCTGGCTAAGTAGTTCAAGAACGCATGGATTGTTTCTAAGAATCACACCCTCATATAACAAGTGAGTTCCTATCTTTGGGTTCACTCGGTGCTAATTCCTACTCCCATCTGAATAGATATTGAACATGGATTACTAGACTGAATTAACTGAATTCCATTTACTGACGGAATAGTTCTGAGATTACTGAATTACTGAAATTTCCTAAGTCACATGACTGACTGAGTTCTATGGATCATGGCTTAACTGAGAATATCATGAAAACATGACACTAAATCGCAACACACAACTATATTTTTTGGGTACTAGTACCCCCAGGACTCGATGGAAGGAAACTGACAAGGCATGACATTCTTGAAAACATGACTAACATCAACAATCCATATTACAATAATTGAAGATATTTTATGGGCATTTAGTTATCATAGCTTGGTAAGTGAATAAGATAGCATGTATACATAGCATAATTTTATAAGGCTAACTCATGAGCAATCTAATAAACCAATTTCAATACATAAGAATAACATGGAAGTCATTTTGGATCACAATTTAGCTATAGTGCATAATTTTTATCCTCCTAGACATTTTATCAAACACCTTGCATGCAACCCTTAGGGCATAGGCCTAATCATCAAATTGACACACTATAAATAACTCAATTTATAGATTTCACTCACTTGTTAATATAGTTTCATGAAAAACAGATAAATATTCCAACTTGGGAATCATATTACAAGATAAACATGGTTACAACCAACCCACAACATAAATATCATGATTCATAATTTAAAATAAGGTTCTTGAGCTTTATGGATGAAAGGAATCCATAAATTAAAACAACACATACCTTAGTTCTTGGTTTAGAGAAAATTGACAGAGAGACTTTCTTGAAATTGAATCCCTAATTGAAACCCTATCTTGTTCTTGAGAGAAAATTGAGAGAAACTAGTTTATTTTGGGTTCCAAATAGTTGAATCTCATGTTAAAGGGCTTAAATAGAGGTGAAAAATTGACCCTTTTAACCCCGAACGCATCTTTTAAATTGGTGAAAATTTCCCAAACTGGACCACTGGTGCGACGCGGCACTATCCACCGTGTCACTAAAATTTGACAATTGGGAAATAGGGAAATGGTGCGATACGGAGCCATCGTGTTGCCACTTCGTTTGTGACCTAGAAGTTTGGCGTGACACGCCACTATTGTGGACCCCTACTGAAATTTGACAAATGCCATATTCTATTGTGGTACAGCGTGCCACAAACTAATATGGCACTATTTTATGACGGAAACTTGAAATAGTCATAACTTCTTACCCGATTATCGGATTTAGGCGAATCTTATATCGATGGAAAACTTATTGAATTTCCCATATGGAAAAAGTAAAAATCTTAAAAATTACTCATAGAATAAATATCATTCTATTTAGAAGATAATACTAAAAATTCTTGGAATGAAATTAGTTAGAAAACTTTGGGGTATTACAATGTCTCCCCCTTGGGAACATTCATCCTCAAATGAGACTGATTGAGATGGGAGAAATGATAAACTGAAGTACATACTGACCATGAACAACTGAAACAAGACTGACATATCTGAGATTTATATTGAGCATGCACATCTGATGTATGATTTCATGACTTAACTGACTCATGAACACATGATTGAGATTTCTGATAACTGAGTTTATCACCAGGAGAATGCATGTCTGATGCATGAACACATGACTAATATGATGCATAAACATATGACTGGATATGCAATGGTACTTAGTACCAAGTTTTAAAAATGGAATCCTATACATGAGACTGAATCCAAGTTGTAACTAAAATCTGGACATAAAAACTGAAAAGCTTAAAGAGAACTGTTACCTTGAGCTTGATCTGAGTTAGCGAAGAAAAGGTGAGGATACTTAGTTCGCATATCTGCTTCTACTTCCCAAGTAGCTTCCTTAACGGACCGATTCCACCAAAGAACTTTGACTAGAGGGACTTCCTTGTTTCTCAGTTTACGAGTCTGATAGTCTAGAATTTTGACTGGAATCTCCTCATAAGAGAGGCTGTTCTGAACATCTATGCTCTGAATAGGGACTACAACTGCTAGGTCACTTATACACTTCTTGAGCAAAGAGACATGGAAGACTAGATGAACTGAGGCTAGATCTGAAGGCAATTCGAGCTCATAAGCTACCTTGCCAAAGCGACTGAGAATTTTGAAGGGACCGATATATCGAGGACTGGGCTTTCCCTTCTTGCCAAACTTATTCACTCCTTTCATGAGAAATAACTTTAGATAGATATATCACCAATCTCGAACTCAAGATCCTTTCTACGTACATCTGCATAAGACTTCTTTCGGCTCTGAGCAACCCGAAGTCTTTCTCTGATCAACTGAACTTTTTCTAAAACATTGAATACAAAGTCAGGCCCTATGAATGAGGCCTCACTAACTTTGAACCAACCGACTGGAGATCTACATCTCCTACCATAGAGAGCTTCAAATGGAGCCATCTTAATACTGGAATGATTGTTGTTGTTGTATGCAAACTCAATTAAAGGCAAGCGGTCATCCCAACTACCCTTGAAATCAATTGCACACGCTCGCAGCATATCTTCTAGAGTTTGAATGGTCTTTTATGCATGACCATCTATCTGAGGATGAAAGGCTGTTGTTCTGAGATGAACTTGGGTACCAAGACCCTTTTGGAATGCTTTCCAGAAATGAGAGGTGAACTGGGTACCTCTATCTGAGATAATAGATAACAAAACACCTTGCAATCTGACCAACTCTTTGATGTAAAGTTTGGCATAATCCTCGGCTGAAGAATAGATATGGACTAGAAAAAAATGAGCTTATTTGGTCATCCTATCTACAATAACCCAAATTGAATCATGCTGATGACGAGTTCAAGGCAAACCCGTCACAAAGTCCATGTTCACTTCTTTTCACTTCCAAGTGGGAATACTGAACTCCTGCATGGACCCACTAGGCTTCTAATACTCTATCTTAACCTACTGAAATGTAGAGCACTTAGCCACAAACTCTGCAATATCTCTCTTCATCCCACTCTACCAATAGATTTTTCGCAAGTCGTGGTACATCTTTATGGCCCCTGGATGAATAGAGTATCACGCACCATGCGCTTCTGTAAGAATTCCCTGCCTCAAGTTATCTACACCTGGAATACACAGGCGACCCAGACAACACAATACACCATCTCCCCCTTGGGAGAAAACCTCTACTTTCTGGCCCTTGACTCATTGTTTCAACTTGACTAGACTGGGATCTCTATCTTTCTTTACTTTCACCTCAAAAACAAGAAATGATTCTGAACTACTCTAAACCCATATATCACCCTCCTCTGTATCGACTAAGTGAACACCTAGTCTGGAAAGCTGATGGACTTCCTTAGCTAACTTCTGTTTACTGCCCTCAACATGAGCAACACTACCCATAGATAGTTTACTGAGAGTGTTGGCCACTACATTAGCCTTGCTCAGATGGTAAAAGACACTCATGTCATAATCTTTCAAGAGCTCTAACCACCTTCTCTAACAAAGATTGAGATCTTTCTGAGAAAATACATACTGAAGGCTCTTATGATCTGTGAACATATCTACATGCACTCCATATAGATAATGCCTCTAAATTTTTAAGGCAAATACTATGGCTGCTAGCTCAAGATTATAAGTTGGACAATTCTTCTCATAGGGTTTAAGTTATCTGGAGGCGTAGGCTATAACCTTACCATGCTACATGAGGACACAACCTAAACCTACTTTGGATGCATCAAAATATACTACGAAACCATCTGGACTATCTGGAAGAGCTAAAATTGGGGCTGAGGTGAGTCGATTCTTCAACTCCTGAAAACTCTTCTCACAAGGATCTGACCACTGAAACTTGACTTTGTTCTGAGTCAATCTGGACATAGGGGATGCAATAGAAGAAAATCCTTTAACAAATCTTCTGTAATAGCAATCCAAACCTAAGAAACTACTGAGATCTGATGAAGAAACAGGTCGAGGCCAATTTTTTATGGCTTCGGTCTTTTGAGGGTCAACCTTAATTCCATCACTGGAAATAATATGGCCAAGGAATGCTACTAACCTTAGCCAAAATTCACACTTACTGAATTTGATGAACAACTGATGATTTTTTAGAGTCTGAAGTACAATTCTTAGATGGTCTGTATGATCACGCTCACAGTGGAAATAGACCAGAATATCATTTATGAAGACTATGACGAATATGTCCAAGTACTGCTTGAACACATGGTTCATCAAGTTCATAAAAGCTTTTGACATGACTAGGAATTCGAAATGACCATATCGGGTACAAAAAGCTATTTTTAGAATGTCATATTCTATGACTCTAAGATGATGATAGTCGGATCTGAGGTTTATCTTAAAGAAATAGCTGGCACCCTGAAGTTGGTCAAATAAGTCATCGATTTTGGGAAGTGGATACATGTTCTTGATCGTGACTTTATTGAGTTGAATGTAATCTATGCACATTCTGAGAGAACCTTCTTTTTTGAGCATGAATAAGACTGGTATGTCCCATGGGGACACACTGGGCCTGATGAACCCCTTATGTAACAGATCCTTCAACTATTCTTTTAATTCTTTAAGTTTTGTAGGTGTCATTCTGTATGGAGAAATAGATATAGGCTAAGTACCTGGAAAAAGATCAATGTCTAAGTCTATTTCCCTTTTGGGAGGAATCCCTGGAAGATCTTCGGAAAAGACATCTGAATATTCATGTACTACTGGGACTAATTCAAGACTGGGAGTTTCAAAACTAGAGTCCTTAACTCGAACAAGATGATAGACACATCCCTTAGATATCATTTTTCTTGCCCGAAGGTAGGAAATAAACTAACCTCTGAAAGCGGATACACTACCCTTCCACTCTAGGATAAGTTCATTCGAAAGCTAGAACTGGGAAATTCTATTTCTGTAGTTGACTATGGCATAGCAGGAATGAAGCCAATCCATGTTGAGAATAACATCAAAATTAGTCATCTCTAATTCAACTAAGTTTGCTGAAGTGAGTTTCTGAAATATCATAACTAGGCAGTTCCTATATACCCGTCGGGCTATGATGGTTAAACCCACTGGGGTAGAGACTAAAAAGGGCTTTGCTAGAATTTTGGGACTGATTCCAAAATCTACTATATAGGGAGTAACAAAAGACAAGGAATCTCCTGGATCTAGCAAAGTGTAAACATGCACATGAAAGATCTGTAACATACCAGTACCTACATCAAGAGAATTTTCTTGATTTTGTCAGGACTGGAGAGCATAGAGTCTATTTGGGCATTGCCCACTAGTAGCACTGAAAGTGACACCCTACTGGTTTGGGTAACTAGACTAAGCTGAGGAACGATTCTGCTGACGCTGAGGACCTAACTGAGGACATTCTCTGACTCTGTGGCCTGGCTTGCCAAATCTAAAATAAATACCACTGCCAGCTCTGCAAATACCCTGATGGTGCTTGCTATAATTCTAGCAAAAAGGATAGGTGTGGGCACTGCTAAAATTGCCCTGAGACTTAGAGCTTGGTGTTCTATCTTTATTACCCTCCCTAAACTTAAGAGCTGGAGCACTAGCCGAAGAAGGAGCTGGAACTAATGACTTAGGATGAAATTGAGAACTATTTCCTCCTTCTAATTTAGGCTGACCAAAGTTGAAACTACCTATCTTTGCTCTCTTATTATGTTTCTCCTTCATCTTAATCTTTTTCTCTTCTATCTGCTGATCACGAGTCATAAGCCTGGCTAAAGTCATATCACTATTAAACATCGAAGACCTACACTCGTTGACCACATTATCATTTCCCCTGAAATAAACTTACTCATTTTGGCCCTATTGTCTGCAACCACATGAAGGGCATATCTGGTTAATTAATAAACTTAAGAGAATACTCTTTCACGGTCATGTTTCCCTTCCTGATATTGATGAATTCTAATACCTTAGCTTCTCTAAGCTCTTGAGGAAGAATCTATCTAAAAATTCAGTGACAAACTCCTCCCACTCAATAGGCCCTACATCATCTGGCCTTTCTGGCTTCAACTGCTTGTACTAAGTGTGAGTAACATCCTACAACTGGTATGTAGCTAGCTCAGTACTCTTACTAGAAGTAAACCCCATGATGTCTATAACCTTCTGAACCTGATCGATGAATTCCTGAGGGTCCTCATCTAACTTAGACCAGAAAAGGATGGAGGATTCATTCGAGTGAAGTCCCGAATCCTAGCTGCAGCTGAATTGGCCACTGGGTTGGCTGGAATGATAGTTGGTCATTCATTCTGAGCAGTAACTGACTGAGCAAGAGTAGTGAATGTAGCTCTAAACTCTACATGAGAAACATGTTCGCGCAAAAGTTCTTAAGGTTGAGGGGCTGACTAATTCTCATTTCTTCTTTTGGGAGGCATGTTCTATAGAAGAAAGGGAGAAATGGATTAGACTGAGAGATTGTCTTGAGATTATACTCACTGGTATAATATGAATACTGAAAGAAGGGAAACTGTTCCTAAAACATCTTATAGCCTCCTGTACATAAATGTGGCGCGTAGCACACCCATGTATAAGACTCTACTAGATGCGGCTTTCAGACTTCCTAGGACACTGTTGAACCTGGCTCTGATACCAAGTTTGTAACGCCCTAAATCTGGTACCCGAAATGCTACACGATGCTCATGACCACGAAGGACCACAAGCTAACCCATGACTAATATATGTACCTGTATACTGCATAATAAACTATATAAATGCAGAAACATGAACTGAAAGGCCATAAGGTTCAAACTGTAATATAATATCTGAAAAAGGATAACATCTAGTGGGGTATGAAATACATAAAACAACTGAAATAACTGTCTAAACATACTAGTCTGAAAAAGTCTCTAACTGACTGAACTATCTGAATAAGGAGTTAATAGGACAGGTACCTAACTAACTCCAACTAATAAATTAATTAATAAGATAATAAAGAAAAAATCAAGTCCTTAAAGGATGAGGACTCACTACTAACTAACTGCTGATATCTGGAATCTACTGATGCTCTGGAGCCTGTGCTTCAGAATCTATGGTATAATACACCATAGTGTAAATACGTCAGTACTTTGAATGTACTGGTATGCATGTGAGGTAGGCTATATACATGGGGTTCATATGCATGAACAATACTGGCTAACTGACTAATATGAACATGAGAATACATGTATGAACACATAGTAACTATATCTGAGATCGTGATAATACAAGTTTACTGATAACTAACATGATTGATAACTGAGTTCTGATAACTAATATAACTAATAATATGACTGACTGTATCTGACAGTCCTGAATCTGATGGAACTAGTCTGTACTATTTTGAGTTGACTGTATTTGACAGTCCTGAATTCTATAACTGTAATTGTGGGAAGTAGTTATCTAACTGACATACCCCTAATACGCCATTATGGCTGAGTTGGGGTCCAATCTGTAACCTCAATTGGAAAGGTGTTAATACCGCGCCACTGGTAAGGACAATCTGTGAGTAACCCTTATATAACAGGTAACTCTAGTGAGAACAATGGGAACCCTCATATAATAGGCTAAGACACCTCATCTACCCTCATATAGTAGGCTATGATGTCTTAACCTACGCTGGCTACATAGTTTGGGAACGCAAGGATTGCTTCTAAAAATCACACCTTCATATAACAGGTGAGTTCCCATCTTTGGGTTCACTCGGTGCTAATTCCTACTCCCATCTGAATAGACACTGAATATGGATTACCAGACTGAATTAACTGAATTCTGTTGACTGACGGAATAGTACTAAGATTACTGAATTACTGAAATTTCCTAAGTCACATGACTGACTGAGTTCTATGGATCATGGATTGACTGAGGATATCATGAAAACATGACACTAAATTGTGGCACACAACTATATTTTTTGGGTACTAGTACCCCCAGGACTTGATGGAAGGAAACTAACAAGGCATGATATTCTTGAAAACATGACTAACATCAACAATCCATAATACAATAATTGAAGATATTTCATGGCCATTTGGTTATCATAGCTTGGTACGTGAATAAGCTAGCATGTATACATAGCATAATTTCATAAGGCTAACTCATGAGCAATCTAACAAACCAATTTCAATACATGAAAATAACATGGAAGTCATTTTGGATCATAATTTAGCTATAGTGCATAATTTCTATCCTCCTAGGCATTTTATCAAACACCTTGCATGCACTCTTAGGGCATAGGCCTAATCATCAAATGACAAATTATAAATAACTCAATTTATGGATTTCACTCACTTGCTAATGCAGTTTCATGAAAAAACATAAATATTCCAACTTGGGAATCATATAATAAGATAAACATGGTTACAACCAGCCCACAACATAAATATCATGATTCATAATTTAATATAGGGTTCTTGAGCTTTATGGATAAAAGGAATCCATAAATTAATACAATGCATACCTTATTTCTTGATTTAGCAAAGATTTGACGGAGAGACTTTCTTAAAATTGAATCCCTAATTGAAACCCTAGCTTGTTCTTGAGAGAAAATTGAGAGAAACTAGTTTATTTTGGGTTCCAAATAGCTGAATCTCGTGTTTGAAGGCTTAAATAAGGATGGTAAATTGACCCTTTTAACCCTGGACACGTCTTTTAAATTGGTGAAAATTTTCTGAACTGGACCCCTGGCGCGACACGGCGCTGTGTCACTAGAATTTGATGATTGGGAAATAGGGGAATGGCGCAATGTGGAGCCATTGCAATGCCACTTCATTTGCGACCTAGAAGTTTGGCACGACGTGCCACTATCACGGACCCCTACTGGAATTTGACAAATGTCATTTTCTCTTGTGGTACCGCATGCCACTGACTAATATGGCAATATTTTACGATGGGAACTCTAAATAGTCATAACTTCTTATCCGGTTATTAGATTTAGGCGATTCTTATATCGATGGAAAGATTATTGAATTTCCCACATGACAAAAAGTAAGAATCTTAAAAATTCCCCATGGAATAAACATCATTCTATTTATAAGACAATACTATACATTCTTAGAACGAAATTAGTTAGAAAACTATAGGGTATTACACTCTGGTTCATGCGGGTACACACATCAGAGCCTGTTTAAGGGGTTACACTGGCCAATATAGACTATGGATTATTAAGGATGGTTAAGATTCTCATACCCAAGTTAATGATTTTAAATGAATGCTAAACCCGGTTTTCTTTCCCTACATGGTTATATATATATGTACGATTTGTATGGATATGGTTGGTTTACTTAGTTTTACTGGTTGGAATTATTGTATCCTTATTTTGAGTTCATGCTAGAGTTTACCCACTAACCCATCTTCAGGCAGATGTATCCCACGTGATGCAAGAATCGATCGTTATACTCGTCATGCTTAGTTATGGGATATTTGAGATCAGCTACTGGATTGAAGTGGTGAGCTTTTATCTTTTTGGAAGGCTCCATTTCATGGATGTTATTTTATACTTTGGTTTACTTATGGATATTGGTTTTGGCTATGGTTGGTGCTGTCCCAACAGGATTTTGGTATTATTTTGGTTAGAGGCTTTTGTGTAACTACTATTTTTTAGAATGGGTTGGATCAGTAGGGATGTCAGGATTAGTATCAGTATTGGTATTGGGGTTGATACCGATTGACTTTACTGTTGTTTGTTCCATCCTCTTTTATTTTGGGATAATATATAATTGTTATAGAACTCTTATGGTTATATTTTAGCTGGCTTAGCTATTGGTTGGGTTTAGATGGTTGGAATCGATTGGGTCGATCTCAATAATAGACCTATCCTAGAGTTTGTAAATTAATTAGTTGGGCTATCTTTATATATGCTTGAAATTCAGCCAAATTAGGGTAGGCGGCTGGACGTTGGGTAACAGGGTAGTCTTCGGTCTCGGTCAAACTTGGGATGCCCATTACGATAAGGCCTCAGGTCAAGTCAAGTTGGTATTAGAGCCTTAGGTTCATAGTCAATTGGGATTCCATAAAGTTGTGTCTGGTAGAGTCTTTTTTAGGGTTGTGTAATGTGCCACACTCATAAGAAAGAGGCGACAGCACAATTAGAAATCTTTCACTTTCTTGGCATTCTATTTTTAAGCTTAGAATTTAAGTCATGGAATTTTCTCTAATCCTTGTTTGTTTGCTTTTTAGATCATGCCTCATAGATCTAAAATGCAAAAAAATCCTTATGTCCTATCTGGGGATGATATTGATGGAGTAAGCCCTACACCTGGAGTTCGCACTTGATCTCAGAGTCTTATCCCTGATTTTTTTGGTGCTCTTTTGGTTGCTACTAGTCCTCCTCAAAGTGAAGTAACTAATTCAGAATTTTATCAGTCGATTCATACTATTATTCAGTTGATTTCTACTCAAGCTGAGGGGGATACATCTGGTGTTCTATCTATTGAGGCCACAAGGGTTGGTCAGTTCATGAAAATAAATCCTCTTACTTTTACTGGTGTTATAATGGAGGAGGATCCTCAGGGTTTCTTTGATGAAATAGAGAAGATATTTAGAGTGATGCAGGCCACTTATGTGGAAAGGGTAAATTATGCAGCTTATCAGCTCAAAGATATTATTTATCAATAGTATAAGGTGTGGGATAGGGATAAAGGTGATGTGGAAGAGTTGTCAATGACTTATTGGATCGCTTCTTACCTCAAGAGATGAAGAAAGCAAAGATAGAGGAGTTTGTGAATCTTAAGCAGGGAAAAATATATTTCAAGGAGTGTGCCTTGAAATTTCATTAGCTATCAAGGTATGCTCCAGATTTGGTGGATAATATGAGGGTGAGGATAAGAAAGTACACTTATAGGCTATCTCGAGATTCAATCCTTAAAAATAAGACTGCTTTGCTGATTAAAGATACAGATATTTTGAGGGTGGTTGTTCACATCAAGCATGTAGATAATAAAAATAGAAAATAGGTAGAGTTTGGAGAAAGGCAGAGTAAGAGAAGTAGGTTCTCTGATCATGGTGGTGCTCAGTATCAGGGTGGTCAGGATAGCGACAAATGGCTAAAAAAGAAGTGGGGGAGTACTGTTGCTTCCTCTACTACTAGCGCTCTTTACCTGAAGTAGTCGAGTGACAGGCGTCAGCTAGGTTGTGATAATTTTTGGGCACAGGGTGCCCAATCTCAGACAAGTGGGGCATAGTCAGCTTCTTCATGTCCTCCCTGTCAGTTTTGTGGTCTTCTTTATCGGGGCTTTTATGATGAAGGTAGGGATACATATTTTAAATGTGGTCAACAAGGCCATATGCTCAGAAACTATTCGGTTGGTAAGGGTGCTACGGGAGCGGTCAAGGCTTCGGTTGCTTCATCTTCTGCTCCTGCACCTACTGATGCTGCTTCTGCATATACTCCTACTTCAAGTACCGACATTGGCCAAAATAGTTTGTATTCTCTTGCATCTCAGTAGGAATTTATTGTGATGCATCTAAAGTGGGACTTAGTTGTGTTTTAATACAGCATAGGAAGGTGAATGCCTATGCTTCTAGGCAGTTAAAGGTGTATAAGAGAAATTATCCTACTCATGATTTAGAGCTATTGGCGATGGTTTTTGCTTTAAAAATATGGTGGCATTTTTTATATGGAGTGCACGTAAACATCTTTTCTAATCATAAGAGTCTACAGTATGTTTTCACTTAGAATAATCTAAATCTCAGGTAGAGGATATGGTTGGAGCTTCTCAAAGACTATGATATGAGTCTTTACTATCATCTATGTAAGGCTAATGTTGTTGTTAATGCTCTTAGAAGGTTATTCATGGGGATTTTATCTCATGTGGATAAGGAGAGGTGAGAATTGGTGAAGGATATTCACTGTTAGGCTAATCTTTGAGTTCGTGTCTTGGACTTCGAGGGTGGTGGAGTATTGGTATAGAAAATAGTTAGATCATCTCTCAGTGTTGAGATTAAGTAAAAGCAAGTGCTAAATCCTATCTTGATGAAAATACAAAGTGATGAAAATCAGTGGTGACGGTACTTTATGGTACCAAGAGAGGTTGTGTGTTCCTAACATCGATGGGTTGCGATAAAAAACTTAGCCGAGGGGCATGAATCATGCTATGTTATTCATCCTGGTTCCATAAAGATGTATCATGATCTCAAAAAGATATATTGGTGGAATGGTATGAAAAGGGACATGGCTGATTTTGTAGCCAAGTGCATGGTGTGATACAAGTTAAAGTTGAGCACATGAGACCTGGAGGGTTGTATCAAGGAATTGATTTGCCCAAGTGTAATGGGAGGTAATCAACATGGATTTCATTACTGGTCTTCCTCGATCGTGGAACCAATTCGATTCAATTTGGGTCGTCATGGATAGGATGGCGAAGTTTGCTTACTTTTTGCTTGTGAGGACTACCTTTTCGGTAAAGGATTATACAAAGTTATATCTTCAGGAGGTTGTGAAAATGCATGGGGTACCTATTTTGATTAAATCTGATCATGGTATGTAGTTTTTATCTCATCTCTAGTAGTCTTTTCAGAAGAGATTGGGTATTAAGGTAAGTTTGAGTACTACTTTTCATCCTCAGATGGATGGACATGCGAAAAGGATTATTCAGACATTGGATGATATATTTCGGGCATGTGTGATTCACTATGATGGAAATGGGGTTGATCATCTATCTTTAGTAGAGTTTAATTACAATAATAGCTATCATTCTAGTATTGGTATGGCCCCTTTTGAGGCATTGTATGATAGGCAGTTTAGATCTCCTATTGGATGGTTTGAGCTTGGTGAGGCGGACATATTTGGTCTAGATTTGATTTATCGAGCTATGGAAAAGGTGAAGGGGATCCAGGATAGGCTTAAGGCTTCCCAAAGTCGTCAAAAGTCTTACGCGGATGTAAGCCATAGAGATTTGGAGTTTAAGGTTGGGGATAAGGTGTTCCTAAAGGTATTTCCTATGAAAGGAGTAATGTGGTTTGGTAATAAGGAGAAGCTCAGTCCCCTGTTTTTTCTTCCTTATGCGATTTTACAGGGGATTAAAATATGGCTTATGAATTAGAGTTGCCTTCTGGTTTGAGCTCCATTCATCTAGTATTTCATGTTTCCATGTTGAGGAAGTGTCTTGGTGATCCTTTTTTGGTGGTTCCTTTGGAGGGCTTGGGTAACTCACATTCTCTGTCTTATGAAGAGGTCCCAATCAAGATACTAGATCGGCAGGTTAATCGGTTGTGGACTAAAAATATGGCCTCGGTTAAGGTTCTATGGAGAAACCATAAGGTGGAAAAGGCTACATAGGAAGCGGAGGAGGACATAAAGTCCAAGTATTCTGATTTATTTTTTACTCCTGGGATTCATGCTGAAGGTATGTATCTTGAACATATCTTTATTTTCAAAAATTTGTTAAAAAAAAAGACTAATGTCTTCGCATCTATTTTTCCTAACTTGGTTAAAGGTTGGATTGATATTTGATAACGCAAATGAATCATGCTTGTGGTTACTTTACCTTATCCGTCATTCGAGGATAAATATTCCTAGTGGGGGAGACTGAAACACCCTGAGTTTCTAGCCCTTAGAAAATTTCCTGGATTTTTTATCACTGGACAAGATACAACTAAGGGAAATGACTCGTACACTGGGATACAAGTGGTATAGGTTATTCGAATGCTGACCAATACTGGTTGGTGGGTTGGATTTAGTTTCTGTAAGGGGTACAACTTAGGTGGTACGATTCGCCTCGAGGGATACGGGTTGTTTGGTTACTTTACTTTGTCTTAGACTTGGTAACTTAAGTTGGATCAGAGCACGAATGGCTCACCATGATCCGTAAGACAGGGTTCAAGTCGTACCATGGACTCGTAGGATAGTCAGTGTTCAATCCTCTAGGGACTCTATTCTGCCAGGGGTACGTAGCATGGGTACTAGTCGTATACTTAGATACGACATGGCTTGTGGTGAGCCATACCTTGAATAGTATTGGGTCTAAGGGAGATGTCCTTGGCTACGAGTAGTGGGTAACACTCGTATTGGAGGGTACGACTGGTATGGATAGTCGTACCCCCCTGATGGGATTTTTGGGAGTTTAAATGAGTGCGATCTTGATATTTCCCCATTTAACCTAATAAGGCCCCACAGCTTATATTCTATTGGGAGGTTATTTGCGCTATCATTTTCTTCATTAACACTTAGAAACTTCTTTTTAACACTATGCAATTGTCTCTAAAGCTTTTGGGTAAAGGAAGGCTAGGGTTTCATCTTAAGGATTAATTTAGGGGTTGTGTTGGTGATTTCTCTCCATCATCTTCTTGGTTTAAGGCATGTTCTCTTCCCTCATTGTTAGTTCCAACTAAAGGCATGGATTTTGTGCAATGTTTTCATTATTTTGAATTTTCAAATATAATTTGGGAGTTTTGGTTATAAATGCTTGGTTATAGTTTTTCCATGTTTTAATTTTGCTTTTATATGTTTTAATGGTAGTTTTGGATAATTATTTGCATGGTAATGGCTATTTGGTAATTGACTTTGGTTTTGGAAATACTATGCCCCCAATATATTTGATAAAATGCCTATGGAAATGTTTTCAATGCATTGTTGGATTTTAATAAAACTTACGCATGACTTAAACTTAGTAATGGAAGCCTAAATGGTTTAAATGTTTGGAATGTTTAAATGGAATGGTTTTGGGTTTAACAAACATCCTTGTGGGGTACCATGGAATCCCCCAAGTAAGCATATTAAAGGTACACTTGTGGGGTACCATGGAATCCCCCAAGCTTATATAATAATAGCACACTTGTGGTGTATACGGGACTCTCCCAAGTTAACTTTTTAAACGAGTACATAAAAATCCCATTACCTTAAAAAGCTTGGTTAAAGAAAATACTTGCAAGTTATAGTCGGTATGACAATACCACTACTCATAGTCTTGGTAAATAATAAATGAAATAATTTACTAGTTGGTTGTAAATGGTTTTAATCGGGCAATAATGGCGGGGTGTGATAGCTAAGCGTGAAAGTAGAATTTCAATGAATGAACACTGGAAACTCATATTTTCCGACATGAAGGGTAGGGCATGGCAACCCTTTTATGATACTATAAGGTACGCGGAAACCTTTATGTACATTGCACATATGTATCATGGAAGGTGAGGGTACTTTGAAATTCCTTACTCTTATGGTATTTTGAGTTCGTGCGGCTACACGCTTCAGGGCCCGTTCAAGGGGTTACACTGGACTCATATAGCCCGTGGGTGGTTAAGGACAATTAAGCTTCACATACCTAGATTAATTATTTTAAATACATGCTAAATCTGGTTCCCTTTACCAGCATGGTTATATATATGTACGGTTGGTATGCATATGGTTGGTTTACTTGGTTTTATTGGTTGGCATTATTTTATCCTTATCCTGAGTTCATGCTAGAGCTCACCCTCTGGCCCATATTTGGGTGGCTTTATCCCCCACGCAATTCAAGAACTGACCGTTCTACTCCTCCTACTTATCTATCGGACATTTGGTATCATCTACAGGATTAAAGTGGTGAGCTTTCATTTCGAAAGGATCCATTTTATGGATGTTATTTTATACTTTGGTTTATTTATGGATATTGGTTTTGTTATGGTTGGGGACATGTCCCAATCAGATTTTGGTATTCCTTTGGTTAGAGGCTTTGTAGAGCTACTATGAGTTGGAATGGCCGGAATCGATAGGGGTGTCATCCTTAATGTTGGCATTGGCATTGGGGATGAAACCATTTGACTGTATTGTTGGTTGTTCCATCCTTTTTTATTTTGGGATTATATATAATTATTATGGGACTCATATGGTTATGGTTTAATTGGTTTGGCTATTGGTTGAATTCGGATAGCTGCACTCGATTGGATCGGTCTCAATAATAGACATATCCCAGAGTTTGTAAATTAGATAGTTACGTTATCTTGCTATATAGTTGAAATTCAGTCAACTCAAGATAGGCGGCTGGAGGTTGGGTTGGACAATGGAGGTGGTCTCCGATCCCGATATGACTTGGGACGCTCATTATGACAAGGCCCCGAATTGGGTCATGTCATCCAATCCTTCACTTAAGATTTTTGTAAATGTAGCAACAAAAATGCCACAGTCCTTGAAATGAGAAAAAATAATTTAACAAGCCATTAAAAAATTATTATGTGTTTATACATGTAAAAAGTATAAACCAAATGCACTTACAGACTAGCAGATGCTTGTTGTGGTATATTTTGCACACAGTGAACATCAAATAGATTTTGATTGATAAGTTGAGTGTGCTGACCAAGCTTGTCTTTGTATGCATCTAGTGTAGTCCAGTCAGTACGTTCTATTTTTTCAAAAACTCCATTGTCTGACAAGTAAGTATGCTCACTGCTAACTTGTATATTTCATTTGATGGGTCCCTTTTTCTTGTACCTAATAATGAATCATAGACACGTATCACTCTCCTTCAACACAATTACAGCCAACACCCAGTAAAACTCTTCGCCACAGTTAATTGGAACATAGACCTTATCCATCATATACCATGGTAATCCCGTAGAAATACAGAATTCATTAATTGTGTTGGTAATTGATTCTTCATTTTTAGACACAATACATGATTTTATGTAATCTTCGTGAATAGTGGTCTGAATATATGAAGCATCCGGATAATATCTATTATATGTGTTCTCGATATATGTTTTGAAGAAGCAACTTGTTGTTGTATATCTATAATTTTCATTAAGATACAACTTCGATTTCTTTCTCAAATAGTAGAAGATCACATCTAAATGCTAAATATATAAACAGGATAAGAAATAAAAAAAAATGATGATACGTAACAAGACCATATGCATGACAGACCAAAAAACCATATTAAATAGAAGCTGGATAATTTACAATGATTGAAAAAATTAATGTATGAGAAGGTTTTATACAGTACTTTGTATGTATGATGCTAGTGTATTAGTTTTTAGCTATAAGTAAAAACTTGCACAGTATTGTATGAGAAATTATAATACATTACCCAGTTTGAATAATATTTTGACATTATTTATGAAATTTTACACTACAAATATTAGATTTACTCTAACAACAGTATGTGTATGATACTTATTTACATTATTGTATGAAAGTTAGTTTAATTTACATAGTCGTTCCAGCATGTGCTATACGTATGAGAATGTATTATACATTTCTTTCTATGTATGATGCCAGTGTTGTATGTATGATTTACACTCCAACAACAGCGTGTTCTATATGCATGAGAATGTATTATACTTTACATTCTATGTATGATGCAAATGTTTTTATTTTTAGATTTAAGTAAAAACAATTCACATTATATGTATGAGAATTTATTATACTTTACTTTTTATGTATGATTTACAATCCAACAACAACATGTGTTGTATGTATGAGAATGTATTATACTTTACTTTCTATGTATGATACAAGTGTATTCATTTTTTAGATTTAAGTAAAAACCTTTCACATTATTGTATGAGAAATTATAATACATTGCCCATTATGTATGATATTTGTCATTATATATGAAATTTATATAGCAAAAAAATATATTTACACTCCAACAACAGTATGTCTAGGATACTTATTTACACTATTGAATGAAAGTTAGTTTCATTTACCTCATCATTTCACCATGTGTTAGATTGCGACATCATGTATAACCAATTCTTTAACTGTGGATGTGCAACGACGAAGTTCAACTCTCGATAACCTATACCAAAGTAATTTTTCAGGTAGTGATTGTCGGTCTGTTTTCTGTACCATTAACAATGTATAAATATTACATACAATTATGTTGACGTACTGTTTTTTTTAAAAGGTTTCAAATTTCTTACTTGTCATCATGATATTTCAATAATCCTTCAGCAATTCATTTAGAGTAAACCAACATTAATTCATTAGGCAATACTTGAGAAATGGTACAGCCCCCGAAGGCATACTTCTATTTCTCTTCATTATCCTAATTGTCCTCTCCCTTTGAGCTTGAACCAAATTTTGTTAGGTACGGTGACCTAAAAATTCTAGACTTCTTTTGATCCCTTTTTACTGGTACTTTTATGGTCTTACAAATTCAAACTTGAGCATCTGAAAAATCAGGTAGAAAATGACTATCGCGAAGAGTCCATTGTCTCTCGGTCATTGTATTTGGAGTACCAACATTCAGTGGTGTCATAGTTAATGGTGTTGTCAATCCAAATAAGAGTGTATCAACAGGGTCTTGAACTGAATTTGTTATCATGCCACTTAAATCATCCTACATAATATATAACAATCAGATTTTTCATACTTACTTTACAGATGTAAATTCTTTTGTAATGAATTATTTTTCATCATACCATCAAAATATTCTAAATTTATAGTAAATCATTAATACTTAAAAACATCAAGTATCAATACACAGAATATATAAGTATATGCAGTTTGCAAACACATATTAAGTATTAAGCAATTACAAATCTCCTATACTTAACAGTTTAGTGTATAAGTGGTTCGAAAGCGTTAGAAATTTTTTGTAAAACATAACAAATGTATGTATAAAATTTTTTTTACATAACTTATATATGTATAAGTTATTTTATACACAGTAGTAAACTATGATTACTACTTCAAATCAATAACACATAACATTTATCTGATTAAGCAGGTGTCATACATAAGAAAAAATACGTATAATTAGTTCAAAATCCTATTATATAGAATCAAAAGACAAAAAAATAAAGTTCTATGATTCTAATATAGACACAACTCTCCCATACATATCATTTCTCCCATACAAATGCGAATAATAAATTCAAAATCCCTTTTGTTGGCTTTGAACATCATTTGTTGTACATTCAGTATTTTTATGTGTCCCTTGAAAATCCGTTTCCACGGGTTGAATTTTCAAAGGATCATCATTTGGATGTCACTCAGTTGACCCTTGCCCTCATCTTCATTTTGTTTAAGAACGAAAAAAATGTTTATCAATGGTAGAAATACAGACATACTAACAAACACATTTATTTATAAAAAATATCAGAAACTCCTCTATGATTGGACTGTCCTATTTTTTCGATTTTTGTTCACCATCTTTTTTTTTATCATCCATTTTCTCATCCTATATAAAATAACAATATGATTGTATGAATATTTTATCAAACTAATAAAAAAATAAATGTATAAAAATTTTATATCGATGATTTTATTTTCTTCTAGCTTGAAAGCTTTCACAACCTTAGCAAGTATATTTGATATTACTGTTACCAGATCAGCAATCTTTTTATCAACCTTAGTACATACACAAAAATAAAATATTAGTAACAACGCTATCTTTTAAAAAAAAAATATCAATAAGAAAGTAACTTACATATTACTTGATGTAAAGACTTTATCTCATCCATGTCTGAATTCAACTTAGAAGTCCCATGAGACATTGTGAAAGATGAAAGAAAAGTCTTGACTTGCTTACGCTCCGGAGATGCAGCAAATTGTCCTTACTGATCATGTTCAAATTGAATTGATGCCTTATCTATTAAAGCATCTTGATTTTTTTAAAAAGACCCCGATACATCACCTACTGAACGAGCACGTATAGAAATCTTACATCTTTCACCCCTGCACTGTCTTTCTCAAACATCATTGTCTTTTTTCTCTTATATGCTTGTTTAGTTGATAAAGCTAAAGATAATCCAGCCTTAATTAGAATTTTTCGCAATGATACAGTGCCGAAATAATCAAAATCTTCAGTTGTAGAAATAATACGCGGTTGATCTTCATTAGCTACCATTTTCAACTTGCGATCAGCAGATATGGCAGCAGTAGATGTTGAAAGTCGATCACATATCTCAAAATCCTCCGTAAAAGACAAATTCAACCTCTGAACTTCTTCATATGTAGGTTGTAAATTCTTGTAAGCAAACTGTTACAGTGAAATCCACATTAAAGTATTAGAACTTCAAGAAAATGAATTGAAAAAAAAATAAAGAAAAGGTTATACATCAACCTTACTGAACATTCCATCCATAAAAGACTCATATTTAGGCTTTACATACTCTACAAATCAGTCGAATATTATTAGAATGATGTTTTTCTGACGGACCGTAATTTTTTTATAGACTTTAGAGCAGCACTCAAAAATCCAAACATTGAGTACGTGTGGCATTCCATCCAAAGAGTATAACTGTTTTGTGATGAAGAAATCTTGTTGTTATGAGTTCATCAACTTCTCAAATATAATCTTTCCCCATGAAAAATATCTGTATCAACCATCCTCAACCATCTGGAAGTGGGCTAAATTAATCGATGATTCATAATGTTGAGGAAACAAAAATGTATGAACAAAGTATAGTATGGCAATGTTCAAAGCATCTTGAGAGTTATCAAAGTTTTTCATCTTCACACGTTGAATTAGTGTTTACTTAGATATTTCAGTTTTAGCGTTGGAGAAATATTTTGACATCAAAGTTGATTTGGACGATGAAGTATACATATATTCATCAATATTATTGATACATTTAAGACCGATAATAATGGCAAACTCAAGCATAGAAAATTTCAGGATATTACCTTATACACAAATATAAATCTCATCATATTTGTCCTGCTGAATTTCTAGCATCAGAAGGCATTTGAATATTTGCCCTATCCAGTTGCACTGACACATGTTGAGGAATACCCCAAAGATTATATTTCTAAATATCTAATAAACTCTTCTCCAAAATAATTTTTTATATCTTCTCCAAATTTTTAATTACCTGAGCTACCAATATTTTAATGGGTGAGCCAAAATTTTGTCAATACAATATTTCATGCCCTGAGACAATAATAGCAAATACAAATTAAAGGATAAAAACATAGCAACAAACTGATACATATTAAAGATAACACGATACAACAATTTCACGTGTATGTGTACACCGTATATATATTACATTGTAATCTTTCTTAATATATAATGTAACATTATACAAATTACATGAACATCTTATAAATATTATAAATATAATCTTGCTTAATGTATAATGTAACCTTATACGTAATTGTTACTTTCTAAATGTATAATGCAACCTCATACATAAAAGGCGTCTTATATGTAATATAAACTTCTTAATGTATAGTATAATGCATCTCATACATGAACAATGAAATATTAATTTATTAATATATCCGAAGTAATGAATCTGATAAACAAACTAATATATAATGTCAGCATAAATTTATGGGATTAAAATAGTAGTCTTACAATCAATTATAATTCTATTGTATAAGTTTACAACTGTAAAGTATAATGTTCCCAAACTAATGTATAGTATATCTGATCCAATAAATGAGTTTAACACTATAAATATAATATAAACTACAATTTTACTGTACAATCCTACAATATGTTTATCAACGTATAATTACCCATACATTGAAGTAAATAAAGTAATATAAAAACTATACTTTTGGTAGACCTGGTCGTCCTGAATCATCGGCCTTCTTCTTACTTGACAATTTTGAAGCTGACTTGGTTGAACTTGAATGGACAACTTCCCTCAATTTCCTCATGGTTACTGGGTTGTTTTGGTGTTTGGATTGGTTCTCTACAAAATTGGGTTATTCATAATCAAAAGTATCAGGAACAAAATCAACAGTGGAAATAGTTTGTTCTTGACCATCTAACCGACTAAGTCCTAAATTAAAGTTTCGACCAGACTCCATTATAAAAATTATACTTTATTGATTAACCACTTGGAACTAAAAAAAAAAATCTAAGATCTGACTTGTAATATATGAAAAAATACGAAAAAATTCAACTATCATACTGGCATGACATTGCAAAAGCAGATAATTTAATAAATACATACATGCAACCAAAAAAATTCAAAACTAATTTTAATTTGATAAAGTTGAAAAAAAAAACTCATAATTAAATGAAGAAGGTGATGAAGTTAAACACTTTGTTCAATTAATGCTTGATAACTGACAAATTTGAAACCCCCCAAATCACGTAGCTTGAAATTAGGCGTACAACAAGGAATGCAATGATGGAGCAAAAATCAAATTAAAAATGAAGCAAAAAACGGATGTTTTGTGATGTATGAGTCAGAAGAGAAAGAAAGTCTAAAGAAAGGAATTCTATGCAATTAATATGAAATTTTTGTAATTACTTTTTAAATTAGGAATTTTATGTAATAAGTAATAATTACCTTATGTATATATGTTTAGATTTTTGGGGGGGAAAGGACAAAAATAACACCTAAAACTAAAATAATTTCACAAAATTAGCACCTAAATTTAAAAACCCAGTAAATAGCCATTAAGGGATGGGTACATCACAATTCTACCCTTCCATTTTATGTACAGGGCCGATTTTTTATTTTTAATTGGCCCGTATTTTTTTGCCTTCTTTTTTTCATTCTTTGTTTGCTTTGAGAAAGTGAGAGAAAACTGAAAACTCTTTCCACTCTATGAATTGGAGGGAATTATTGTCATCCAAGACTTTGACTTTTCAGTACTCAACTTGCTGACAATTAAATTTCAATTAAAGTACTCCAACTTTGTGACTTTGAGAAAATATTATGAGTTCATCTACCATATTTATATATAATAATTATAGAGTTCTATACATATACATATTCTATATAATAATTATAGAATTTTTATACACATTTTATACAATTTTTAACTACAACTATTATTTAAATACATATTTTATACGACTCTATATAGTTTTTATATGCATTCTAAAAATTGTATCAATCTAGTATAAGAGACTATCAATTGAGTATATGGACACTGCAAATGTATCAATGTAGTATAAAAGTGTATTAATGTGGTATAAAAGAGCATCAATTGGGTATAGGGACTGCATGTGCTTGCATACAATTTCCTTTCTCTTTTTTAAAAAGGGTATCAATATAGTATAAAAGTGTATCAATATGGTATAAAGACGTATCAATTGAATATAGAGACTGCATGTGTCCAATTGAGCCAAATGACTAAAAAGTGGTATTACTTTAGCTGACTGGCTAAGCATGTCCACCTTTTCAACTATGAGCCATTTTTTTAAAAATAGTCATCTCATATCGTTTCCCTTTTTTTCGGTTGTTAACATGTAGTTGGGCCAAAAAAGAAAATATAAGCGAACTTCCATTTTTCTTCTTGGCATATATCTACTTGAAAGATATCTGCATAAACTCCCTGTTTGTCTATACACAGGGCATGATATAGAAAACCAAGTCACAAATTGACAAATTTGACCTTAAGTAATTTGACCTTAACTAATACTATTGGAATAAAAACAGTAACAACACTGCTGGAAATAGATGATATTCATCGCATGAACTGTCAAATTTGTGTTATAAAAAATAATTTTTCCACTCATTTCCCACTAAATCAGCTCACTGTGAAAATATACAGTGAGATTTTAATTGAAACGCTAAAAAACTTCTTTAACTTTTACACTACTAATTTTTCTTTTCCTATTGGATTCAATTAAATGTCTATGAAAACAACCACTCGATAATTTTTATCGGAAATTTCAATGGAAAAATAGTTTATTTTTAGTAGGGGAATGGAAGTGTTTTGGGTAATTTGCAACACATTTTGTATGTAGGCGCTTTTTGTCTTGACCTTGAGAGCAATAGCGTCCTCACTTTCCTTACCACCAAATCTTTCCATCTTTTTTTTTTTTTTTTTTTCATTTAGAAATTCTCAATAACATTCATATAGAGTTCTTTCTTACAACAAAAGGATCAAAATCTTGTACCAGCTTCAGCTTTCTGCCAGGTAATTGTTAATTGCAATTTAATTATCTGCAATAATGATGAATTGAAACTGTACTTCCCATCCACAAGCGATATATATACAGAGACTCAATATACTACTTTAATTGCGTAATATATAAAACACATTACTCTGTGCTGAAACTTTGGAATCCAAACAGTTTTTTCCTTTCTTTATATATGATCATGGCGTGTCGAATGATTGAGGATATCATTCGACAATTGCTAATATTTGCATCAGCATATATATATATATATATATATATTTATTATCCACTTGAAGTATAACCCTTCTTATTAGAACCTCGCATATGAAATGTCTGGTGCACTAAATTTCATTCTTCCGCAAGTAGGAAATGCACTTCATAATTTCACATGGGGTTTCCTCACGTGGATCTTGTCTAGATTTTAGTACTTCCGAGAAAATACAGATTATACTAGTTCGAATGACTCAACCAGATTACATTAAGATTGTGAATCCCCGTGTACCCCATTTAATTCTTTCCTATGCATTACTCCCTCAGTCTCACATAATTTGACATGTTTATCTTTCGTATAAATTATAAGAAAAAATTAATAAAGAATGCAAATTGATTAATATAATTTTATTAAAGTCACATTAAATATTATTATTATTATTATTATTATTATATATTAAAGTTAATCATTCTTTCATTAAATTACTAAAGATAAAATTGAAAAAAAAAAGTTTAATTATCTCTTGATTTTTAAATATGTCAACTATTTTGATATAAATTTATTTTAACAAACATACCAAATAATATGAGATGGAGGGAGTATTATAGAGTACTACTTCCTCAGTTTCTAAATAAATGATAGTTTAAATTTTTTATTTTATTTATTTATTATAAATAACTAATCTTTTAGATTAATCAAGATGACATTAATAATATTTTTTTTTAATTTTATTTGAAAGTTTACATAATCACAAAATTATTAAAGATTTAAATTTTAAAAAAATATTTATTAAGAGTAAGTTGGTAAATTTTTATTTTTTTTAAAACGAGTGATTTTATAAAAAATGTGTCTACTTATTTAAAAAACGGGCGGAGTATATATTATGTCACTTCCCATATGACCCGTCCTTTATTTTTTAGAGAATTTATTAAGAGTAAGTTAGTACAACAACAACAAACCCAATATATTTCTACGTAGTGGGGTTTGGGGAGGATGGAGTGTACGCAGTTGATACCACTACCTTAAAAGAGGTAGAGAGGCTGTTTCCGATAGACCCCCGGCTCAAGATAAGAGGCAGTATACAGAAGCAAGCAAGGCATAGAACAGGATAAAATAACACAGGTACAACATCCAGAAAAAAAATTACAATGCCAAACCAAGGATACTAAAATCCACCTAATTACTGACTACGACTCATCCATACCCTAAGCCATCTATCCTAATATTTTTCCTTCATACCTTCCTATCCAGGGTAATGTCCTCAGTCAACTGCAACAGCTCCATGTCACGTCTAATCACTTCTCTCCAGTATTTCTTCGGTCTACCCCTACTCCACTTGAAATCATCCAAGGCCAACCTCTCACACCTACGAACTGGGGTATCCGTGCCCCTTCTCATCACATGACCAAAACATCTCAACCTCACTTTTAGCATTTTATCCTCCACTGACATCACTCCCACCTTCTCTCAAATAATTTCATCTTAACCCTGTCAGCCCTCATGAATCCACACATCCAGCGCAATATCCTTATTTCCGCCACCTTCAACTTTTGGATATGAGAATTCTTAACCGACCAACACTCCGCTCCATACAACATAGCAGGCCGGATTGCAACTCTATAGAATTTGTCTTTCAGCTTGGGGCACCTTCTTATCGCATAAAATTCTCGAAGCAAACCTCCATTTCATTCAACCTGCCCTAATATGGTGAGAGACATCCTTATCTATCTCTCCATTTTCCTGAATCGTAGACACGAAATACTTAAAACTATCCCTCTTACAAACCGCCTAAGAATCCAACTTCACTACTACCTCCTCCTATTGCCTCGAATCACTACACTTGCACTCCAAGTACTCCGTTTTATTCCTACTCAACCTGAAACCTTTAGACTCCAAGGTTTGTCTCCAAACCTCCAGCTTATCATTAACCCCTTGTCACGACTCATCAATCAAAATTATATCATCCGCGATAAACATACACCAAGGCACTTCGCCCTGTATATTCCGCGTCAGCACATCTATCACCAAAGTGAATAAAAACGAACTAAGAGTTGATCCCTGATGCAACCCTGTCAAGACCGGAAAATGTTCAAAATCTCCTCTCATTGTCTTAACCCGAGTCTTCGCACCCTCGTATATGTCTTTAATCACTCTGCAGTACGCCAACGATACCCGCTCACCTCCAAGCATCTCCAAAGCACCTCCCTAGGGACCTTGTCATACGTCTTTTCCAAGTCGATAAACACCATGTGAAGGTCATTCTTCCTCTCTCTATACTGCTCTACTAGTCTCTGCACAAAGTTAATTGCCTCAGTCATTGAGCGACCAGACATAAAACTAAATTGATTCTCCGAAATAGACACAATCTTCCTCAACCTCCGCTCCACCATCCTCTCCCAAATCTTCATCGTGTGACTCAACAACTTAATACCCCGATAGTGTTAGGGTTTTTGCACTGATTTCCTTACTATATTTAAGTTTTACTTTTTCTTAGAAGGAAAATAAAAGTTACCATAATTACTTTTACTTTTTCTGAAAGAAAAAAATATAATTCTTTTCCATATTTGGCTAACATCTTTCTTGGAGGAAAGGTTTTGGAACTCTATAAATAGAAGACCCCCTTCTCATACCACAACACAATAACATTCATGATGTAGTCTTTTAAGGGTTTCGTTTAGGGGGAGATTTTCTCTCTCATTAGTTTTATGCTTTTTAATATTATTTTTAATATTAGGTTTTATATGTAGGCTAATTGGCCAAATCACATAATAATATTATGTTTTTAGTATGTTTTTCTTTATCATCTGAGTTATTATCTCATAGTTTGCAACTAATAGCTTCCGCATGACGCCCTCTCGATTTCGAACCCAATAAGTGGTATCAGAGCCTATGGTTCAGAGTTTCGATGGTTCGATTGAGGATAGTTTAAGGTCAAAGTTGCAACCAATTAAATGATAATGAAGATATTTTGTCAAAATAAAACTACATGTGGAGATAATTATCAATCATATTTTCAACAATCCTGCTGTCACATATTTAAAAATAAAGCTCACTTTTAACCCTGCAAAAGGGCTCCAATGTTTTTAACCCGAAAATGGCTGATATATTTTAACCCCAGAAGGCTAATTTTTAAAGCATGTCAAATAACAGTGATATATGAAGAATATATATGAAAAACGAAGATCATGCACAAGAAGAAGGAGGATCAAGAATATTTTAAAGAAAATCAAGCCAAAAAGGGGAGATTTGTTAGGGTTTTTGCCTGATTTTCTTACTATATTAAAGTTTTACTTTTTCTTATAAGGAAAATAAAAGTTACCATAATTACTTTTATTTTTTCTGAAAGAAAAAATATAATTCTTTTCCATATTTGGCTAACCTCTTTCTTGGAGGAAAGATTTTGGAACTCTATAAATAGAAGATCCCCTTCTTATACCACAACACAATAGTATCCACGATGTAGTCTTTTAAGAGTTTCGTTTAGGGGGAGATTTTCTCTCTCATTAGTTTTATACTTTTTCATATTATTTTTAATATTAGGTTTTATATGTAGGCCAATTGGTCAAATCACATAACAATATTATGTTTTTAGTATGTTTTTCTTTGTTATCTGAGTTATTGTATCATAGTTTGCAACTAATAGTTTCCGCATGACGCCCTCTCGATTTCTAACCCAACAGGTAGTTGTTGCAACTCTGAATGTCACTCTTGTTTTTAAATAAAGGAATCATCGTACTCCATCTCCACGCCTCAGGCATCTTTGCTGCCTTAAAAATATCATTAAACAAGTTGGTTAACCACCTCAACCCTGACTCGCCAAAGAACTTCCAAAAATCCACCGAAATCTCATCGGGCCCCATCGCCCTGGCCCTAAGCATCGTGCGAATAGCCTCACTGACCTCTTCTACCTTTAAACGCCGACAATAGCCAAAGTCGCGACACTTCCTGAAATACTCCAGCTTCCCTAACACAACACCCCTGTCCCCCTCATCATTCAAGAGCTTATGGAAATACGACTGCCATATTTTCTTAATGAGGTTGTCTTCCACCAAATTCTTCCATCCTCCCCTTTAATGCACTTCACCTGATCCAGATCACGACCCTTCCGCTCACTAACTTTGCAAGCCTAAACAACCTCTTCTCCTCACCTTTCTCCTCTAATCCCTTATAAAAACTCACAAAAACTGTTGTCTTACTCCTTTTTAGTAAAAAAAAAAAAAAAAATACTTTTTTAAAAATAAATAATTTCATAAAAAATGTGTCTACTTATTTAACAGCGGGCAGAGCATAGATTATGCCTCTGCCCATATGACCCATCCTTCATTTGTTTTGAGATGCCCGTTTCTTTTGGATCTAGTTTAGATATTTGAGCTTTTCTCTCACTTTGTCTTCTTTTATATTATATTATTATATTATATTATACATATATACAAGCATGAAGAAGAAGACACCTCAACGTATTTGCTTTTTCTCTAATTTTATTATATCATTTCTAATTAATTGTTATATATTATTTACATATTAAAAACTTAATAATATTTAATAAAAAGTATTATTATATCATTTCTAATTAATTGTTATATATTATTTACATATTACAAACTTAATAATATTTAATAAAAAAGTAAAATAAATATTTATAATATGTCTGCTTTAGCTGTTTCAATAATAATTTTACTATATCACCACTAATTAATTGTTATAAGTCATCTAAGTATTAAAAAATAAAATAAATATAAAATGATAAATTAACTCTTAATGTTTTAAATTAACTTGACACCTTATGAGGTCCACTTAAATTTTTTCACAAGTAATTTTTATAGTCATTTATGCTGCTTATGGTCGACATGTCTGCTTCAGCTGCTTCAACTGTGATTTTAATATATTACCTTAATTAATTATTATAAATTATTTATGTATTAAAAAAATAATAAAGAAAAATTAAAATCGACATTTATGACATGACTGTTTCAGTTGCTTTAATCGTGATTTTACTATATCACTCATAATTAATTATTATAAGTTATTTAAGTAAAATTAATAATATTTAATAAAAAATAATAAGCAGCTGAAACAGACTGCTCATGGTCGACATGTCTTCTTCAGCTATTTCAATTGTGATTTTACTATATAACCAGTAATTAATTATTATAAGTCATACACATTAAAAAACTAAAAAAAATAAAATGGACATTTATGACATGACTGTTTCAGCTGCTTCAATCGTAATTTTACTATATCATTCATAATTAATTATTATAAGTCATTTAATTGTTAAAAAATTAATAATATTAATAAAAAATAAAGTAGATATAAAATAATAAATTATTTTTTGATGTTATTATAAGTCATTTAAGTATTAAAAATTAATAATATTTAATTAAAAAAATAAAATAGGTATAAAATGATAAATTATTTTTTAATGTTTTAAATTAACTTGGCGTCTTATATGAAACCACTTAAAAAAATTCACAAGTTTTTGTTATAATAATTTTACTATGTCACTTCCAATTAGTAGAATAAAAAGAGAAAAAATTATAAATCACAATAATTTAAAAACTTAAATTATTTAAAAAATATAATTGACTATCAATGCCATAAAAATTTGAACAACTTAAAATATTTTATACAAATTTCATCAATCTAAATATAATAATATATGCATAACTTAGAATTTTTCAACCAAACAAATAAAGATTTTAATTAAATAATAGAATCATACATAACATAAAATTTTTAAGGATCAATATTGAGCCGTGTATAGCACGGCGTAAGCTGACTAGTGTATATAATATAATGTATGAATGTCTATGACCCATTGACCTAAGAAGTTATCTTGATAACATAATTGAGGAAGTTCGAGCTTCTATATTTTTTAATCTTCGAGGTATGTAGTTGTGGTCTGTTTGTTTTGGTATTCTTGTGAATGTATCTTAAACTTTGAAACTTGCATTTCCTATTTAAGAGTTCGGGAAATAATCATTAATTGGTTTGCTAAGTTGCTAATTATTGATAAGCAATTGATATTATAGAATACTATACTTGTTCATGTAAAGAGAATTGGTGTATGTGCTTTGTTTTAGAGTCAACGAAATTCTTTAAATTGCTACTGCCACTAGAGAGGTTAAAAATAAAGTAGCATAAAATTTGAGCTCTTCAAACTTTAGTCACAATTTTATATGTAGACATATCATCTTGGGGTTCCACCTATTAAACACCTAAAATTAACAAGCACATTCCTAGTTTAAGATTAAATTAAATTTAAGACACGTGAAACTTACTATATTTTTTTTTTAAAAAAAAGTTTTTGAGCTAACTTTTGAAAAAAGATTTTTTTCTTTAAGAAAAAATAAACTAACTGATTGAAAAGGAAAAAAGAAAAATTCTCCCCCAATAATCTCCACATGCCCCTCATCTCTCAACTTCACTCTCTCCTTTTTCCCGTCAATCGAAATCAAGTTTAATTCATTTTCTTGGACTTAAAAAAGGGTAAGCTTTGAGATTTACATTTCTGCTGTTAAAATATCAACAAGATAAATGGTATGGTTAAGTATCAAAGCATCTTAGATTTTTGGTTATTTGGTAAATAGTTTCTGTTTGTTGTTTCACAAATTAAATGAATATCAAGATGATCCCAAGATGGGTCGAATCACAAGTGTCTATTCTACAGAGGCATTTCTGCAAAAGGCAACTTGAACCGGTGACCTTGTGTCCAGGTATGCTGCAACTTTATCAGTTACGTAAAACAAAAAAATAAAAAAACACCCATTCATTCTATTCATAGACATTCAAGCTTCAAGAATTTTGCAAACTTGCAGTACAGTTCTAGGATAAGTATGGATGATCAATTAGGGAAGGTTTAGGTTAAATTTTGGTCCTTTATATATGATGGAGTTATGTCATTTATTTGTGGATGGTATAAGTATTTCATAGAAGTGGAGCCTTGGTGAAGTTGTTTCCACGTTTATAATAGACCCTTGTGGTTCTGTCTTTCCGCAGTCCTGGGCTGCCCTTTGGTCTAATTTTTAACTTGGTATTCTTCCCTTTGATTCGATGCAACTTGCTGAAGTTTGAATGTTATTATCAATTCATTAATTTTTCAAAGTTTTAAGTTTTCCTTTTTACAGTTATGATAAAGAAATGAACCTTGGCCTAACTTATACATAGTGGGAGCTTATTGCATCGGACTGCCCTTTGGTCTAATTTGTAACTTGGTATTTTTCCCTTTGATTCGATGCAACTTGCTGAAGTTTGAATGTTATTATCAATTCATTAATTTTTCAAAGTTTTAAGTTTTCCTTTTAGAGTTATGATAAAGAAATGAACCTTGAGCCTAACTCAACCTCAGTTTTTAGTTTTCCTTTTTACAATTATGATAAAGAAATGAACCTTGAGCCTAACTTTTTACAGTTATGATAAAGAAATGGATCTTGAGCCTAACTCAACCTCAGTTTTTAGTTTTCCTTTTTACAATTATGATAAAGAAATGGACCTTGGGCCTAACTCAACCTCAAAAGCTAATGGACCTTGGGCCTAACTCAATCTTAAAAGTTAGCTCACGAGGGAAGGATTGCCCAAGACTATGTAAGAAGATCAAGGACCCTTTAACCCATCGATGTGGGACTCCAACAGCCCCGCACCTTGGGTCTAACTCAACCTCATGAGGGGAGGATTGCCCAAGACATGGGAGGCTCAACATCGGAAATAAATGAATTGGGTGGGTCTGGCTCTAATACCAGGACTGGACATCTGGAGCGTGGACAATAGAAGATGAGGGGCCCAACATTGGAAAAAAATGAATTGAGTGGGCCTGACTCTAATACCATGATATAGAAATGGACCTTGGGCCTAACTCAACCTCAAAACTAGCTCATGAGGGGAGGATTGCCCAAGACTATGTAAGGAGACCAAGGACCCTTTAACCCACTGATGTGGGACTCCAACAAGTTATTCTTAAGATTCCCCAGTTAGTCTTTTCATTGCAGAGTGTTATAGTCTAACGGGAGATCTTGTTATTCCAATTTTTTTACAATGTTTATTGTTACGTACTCCAGCTTAAATGGAGCGACATGGTCAATGAGGATTCATAGGAGGTCCCAACTTGCAGGGGATTGAGGCATAGTATTGTTGTTGTAGTGTTACATACTCCTTCATTTCAAAAAGGATGAAGAGGTTCAGAGTACGAGGGTCAAACTATCTGATTTTCTGTCTCAAATTGGATATTGATTTCTTAATCTTTTTTAAATAAAACTTGTATAAATAAAAACTAGATAAAAATTACTGCAAGTTAAAACATTTTACAATTAAGAATATTCAAAAAATATATGAGAAAGCTTTTTTTCAAAGAAAAAGTTGTTTGATTCCGCGTATCGTAATAGTGTCATTTAAAGTGGAATGGAAAGAAAAATTTCTATTGCTTGCTCTCAGCCTTGATTTCTAATAGAAGCATTATTATCATAGATGTGAGTTGTGTGCGAGGTTATGGAAATTGAGTTTGTCTCCATTATTGAGTGAGAGTTAGCTTAAAATGGTTACAAGTTTTCTTCCAAGTTCTGATATGACACTCTCGTGCCTTCTTCACCTTCCCCGGTTGCAGCACGTTCTTTGTGTGCTTCAGACTTGGCTTGCGGCAATGTATTAGAGATTGTTTAACTTGTTTGGGTCATGGATTTTGAAGTCAATTGATAGCCACGGTTGAGGACACTGATCCAAACACACAGCGAGTTGGATTGATGGAGATTAAAGAAGTTTGTTATGTTACCGGTGTCTCTGATTTCACTCTTTGTTATGTTACCGGTGTCTCTGATTTTACTCTTTTCTTATTATAGCTAAAAAGGATTGAAGTATGTTGAGCTAGTATGTTTGCTGTCCTAATTTGTGATTTTCATGTAATTTGCTTTTGATGTAGATTTGATACAGGCTGGACTTTATGCTGGAGCTTACCAGTAATTGTCTTTTAATTTTAGTGGAGAACCATTAGAAGTTGGATCAGCTGCCTCGTTGAGAGTTACTTTTGTAGCACTTACGATTGACCTTTTCTGATAAACTATCTCCCTTACAGCTGGTGATGAATACAAACTTATAGTTCCTTCATTTTTTGATATTTTGAATGGCTGGATCTTTGTTGCCAGTGGGCAAGGCAGTCCTACATTCCCACCAACCCTCCAACTGTTATATCTTCAATGCGAATCTCCAGCATCCGAAGTCAATTCCAGCTCTCCTTCCATACAGGAAAAGAGCCAAACAGAACAATACTTTGAACAAGTTGGTGCTCTTAAGCCCATTAGTTTGCCACTACCGGTTAAAACCGGTTTCTGCACTTGACTCAGATGCTCCCCGTCCTATTGATCAGGTACTTATCCCCTTTATTATGCTTCTAATATTGGTTGTTGGGCTCATTTCTTAAAGTAAGCCATGGATTCAGTTGGAAGTAAAGAAATATGGCCTAACAGTGTTGCTAAATGTAGAGATCGGAAGATTTAAAGAGCAGCGAGAGCTTTAAGCAATGGGATTCATTGACTGCAAAATTTGCAGGAGCTGCAAATATTCCATTTCTCATATTACAACTGCCTCAAATAATACTCAATGCCCGTAACCTTCTAGCAGGAAATCAAGCTGCATTATTTGCTGTTCCATGGCTGGTATTGCATTCTACTTCTATTGTAGCGACTTATATCTGTGGTCTTATTAATGTTGGAGCGATAAATACTCTGAGCTGAACATAACACAGGGGATGTTCACTGGATTGCTTGGTAATTTGTCTTTGCTATCATACTTTATAAAAAAGAGGGAGACGGAGGTGGTCGTTGTGCAAACTTTGGGTGTCGTGACCATTTATATTGTGATATCACAACTAGCCATGGCTGGATCTATGCCTTTACCTCATTATGCAGTCACTTCCGTTGTTATTGCTTGTGGTCTTGTTGTGAACTTCATGAACTACTTCTACTTGCTCAATCCTGCAATCTGGCGTTATTGGGAGGATTTTATTACTATTGCTGGGCTATCTGCACTTCCCCAAGTAATCACCCTCTCTTTTCCTTTATTTTCTACCATCCGAAATGAGAATTTGGTGGTTAGATTCTTTTACTTGTTCTGGTGTTCTGCAACATGCATTGTGCAGGTCATGTGGTCAACTTTCATCCCATATGTTCCAAACACCATCTTGCCTGGTGCTATAGCTTTTGTTCTGGCCATTCTAGCTGTCATTATGGTAAGCTTTGACATTTGCAGCTTGTTTACGTGGTTTCTTTTTCAAGGAGAATGTTGAAATGTCCATACCTTTTATTCTGCTGATATAAACTGGAACAGGCAAATCTTAAGTGGTGGCTTTCCAACTAGGAGATTGAGAGCCTGTATACTGTAGTTGATTAGTGTTGTCTCCTTATTAAACAAAGTAATCTTTTTAAAGGTACAATAATGGACTGCACATGGAAGCTCGGTATTGTGCAGGCAGATTGTCACATCCAATGGATGTGCCTGGAAGCACGAGAAGCTTTTGTAGTGTCTTATTGTGATATTTTTTGTCATTTTGCTCTATGGTGACCATAACTGGAACTTTATTTGAAAACTTCCTTTTTTTGCAAAAGATACACATAGGAGAAAGCCTAAAGTTATTGTAAAGAATGGATCTTGAGTCTTAACTCAACCCCAAAAACTAGCTCATGAGGGGAGGATTGCCAAGTCCATATAAGGAAACCAATTGCCCATCCCTTTTCTGATGTGGGACTTTTAACTGTTATCAAACAATATTGCAAAGGCAGTAGTTCACATTGAGGCATTGAACCTTCTTTACTTGATACTGTTAGATTATATACACGAAGTCAATTAAGATTAAAAATTACTATTTGTTCATTGGCCTTGGGCTCTAGAGCAAGCTAGAAACTTTTTATGCACTTTATGTGGTAAGATAATTATGTTAAGCTTGAGAGAATGAGAACATGGATCTGAGACGCTGATGTACTTTACAGTCGCGGACTGGGAAACTTCCAGAGAAGGGCATCAAATTTGTAGGATCATTGTCAGGATGGACAGCCACTCTTCTTTTCATGTGGATGCCAGTTTCACAAATGGTAGTTTCTACAACTTTTTTTTTTTTTTTTTGTACGGGGAGGTTAAAATTGTCAAGTCATAGTTTTTCACAAGTTTGAAGTTCCTCATCTTGACTGATACTTTTGTTCTAGTGGACAAACCTTCTAAATCCAGATAATATTAAAGGTTTATCAGCTCTTTCAATGTTGCTTGCGATGATCGGGAATGGACTCATGATTCCACGAGCACTCTTTACTCGGGATTTGATGTGGTATGGCGTCTCTAATTGTTTCCCTTGATTTGCAAACTTCCTTTTTTGCTAACCCTTTTACAAGCATATGCATTTTTTCTGAATCTTTTTGTACAAAGTGTTTAATTTTCCTCCCTTCATTCTCTTCTTGATTAATAACAGGTTCACTGGTTCAACTTGGGCATGCATTTTTTATGGATGGGGAAACCTTGTCTGCTTATATTGGTAAGTTGTGCAGAAGTGCTGTGCTCTTAGTTTTTAAATTTATTCAAGAATCGAGCATTATTCTACGTACTAAATCTCTTTTGTTCTGCATCCAGCTGCAAAGTTACAAGCAGGGAATTTTTCTTGGCTTCGACAACTGGCTTTGTAGCATGGCTGGGTACATTCTCACTTCATTTGTCTTCTTTTAACTTGAATTTTCTCTCTCATACGTTTAACTACTGTTTTTGCAACATCTTATTCCTTGTTCATTGATGGCCTTCCCCATTTGCATTTGGCTGATAGCAATACGACTCTTTTTTTTTTCTTCTTTTTTTTTTTTTGGGTGAAAACAGTGTTCAGCTTTTGGAGAGACACACAAGTATATGGTTATAATTCTCCGTTGAAATCGTTGAAGGAATTGATTTCTGGTTCATAGCTGATCCTACTTGTCCTACCTTGGCTTTGGTTGTTTGTTTGAAAAGCAAGAATGTTCGAGTTTGGGATTTCTGCTATAAATCAAGTGCTCTTCTTTAAAAGATCTGGTGAAAGTGCTTTTGACAAATGTCTGGGGGTACATGAGGCAAGGTCTAGTTGCAATGGCAAATAGTGAGAAAGGTTCCTGTGGTTTTTTTTACTACATATAATGCCAATGAATAATAAAACTACAAATGCAATGTTAGAGCAAATATATTTGTTGTATTCCATTTTGGGACCATCCATTTTTCCATGAAATTAACGCAGTTTAAGGTAATCAAATTATTTTATCGGCATAATCAGATATATGTTATTAGAACTCTAAATATTAGCGACTTGACATAAAATCAAGGAGGATTTTGCGTACTGTTAGTTAATTTGGTTATTAGAACTCTAGTTACTAGTAATTTCATTTCAATTCTTACAAAACCTGGATAAATTGGAATGATCGGAATATAATGACTGAACTTGTCGTTATATATTGATGATGTTTTAACAATCTATTGTAATCTAATTGAAGAGTTTCAGTGGGTTGCTCCTCAACTCAGGGATCAGTTTCCAGATAAACTCAGACAACAAGAACTAGGAGAAATATAAACTAAGAAGTGCAGGAATAAAGTAAATAGCAGACACAAGGTTTTTACGTGGAAACTCTTTGCTTAAGGAAGAAAAACCATCACCTGCCTCCAGAATTTCTAAGTTCCACTATATCCAAGCAACTTCTTGAATACAGACTCCAAGGATTAACCTCCTAATTCTTTGTTTCCTAGCAATAACTCTATTACAAGGAAACACAAGCAGTAACTCTACTGCTTCAACCTCCAGCTAACTTTAACTGGACACGCCAAACTAACTCTACCTTGAACAATCACCTAACTCTAGATGATTACAAAGGAAAGGTTTGCACCTCAACATCTGACTCTACCTTGAACAATCACCTAACTTTAGATGATTACAAAGGAAAGGTTTGCACCTCAATACCTACTAACAATCATAAGCAAATATAGACAAACGTCTAAGAGCAAAGTACAAAGACTCAAATACAACAAGGACATAAAGATACAACTCGATGAACAATCAGTTCCCTAACACTGAAGTCTTTAATTCACAGCTTTAGAGAGATATTTTATTGTAAGAATATGGAAGCGTTGGTTTTCTTGTTGAAGAAGATGAGCAATATATATTATGGCACCAAAAAACTAGGAGAGGTTCGATTACTTGAGGCGAAAAGGTGGTAGCAACTGTTCCACCAACTTTCGTACTTTGTGTCAACTGTGACAATTGACCATGATAGTGACAGGTGAGCCCAATCTGTTTCCTAAGCAGTAATAACTTTGTTATCACAATATTTCCAGAAAATAGTTCCTAAAATATAAGTTTGTCAATCATCAAAGATGAGGACTAAACAATTTCCCCCTTATTGACTAAACAAATCTGCATAGTCAGTATCTTCAAGCAATTTCCACTCAGCACAGTGTACACCTTCAGCAACACAAGTAGTAGCCTTAGCCAAACCAGTTTTCCCAACCATTTTCCCCTATCTATGAGCATCAAGTCACACCATGTTCCCTTATGACCATGTTCCCCTTGAGTATGAGAACCCCTATTTCATTACCACAGCCCAGCTACAACCCAACCTTTCTAAAGCAATACAAGTTATGCAAGCTATACATCAAAATAATTCCCCTTTTTGGCATCATCAAAGAGGTTATGCAGTAAACCAAGCATAGAGAACCATATATGTTAACTCATGGCCATTGAGGCAACATTAACATAGGCAAGAAAAGATCAGATACAAATAAAATAAGGGATAACACAAAAAAAGGCATTCAATCATCAACACAGGCAAGTACCAAAAACCGTTCCAACATAGTGACAACAAAACAAACTGAAAATGTGCCAAATACACTATAGGAACAACGAAAGTAGGGAGCTAGGGGGAAAGAGTGGGGATCAGAGGAAAAGGGATTCTAGGAAAAAGCTTTAGAAAATTGTCTAAGGAGGATTGTCATTCTCTCACTTTCATCAGCACGTGCCTTAAGAATCTGCTGAGTCAGGTCTTCATTTTTGGTAGTTAATGCTTTAACCTTTTCTTCTAGCTTTTTTCACCCTTTTCTGCAGGGCAGCATTCAGTGTGCAACTTCTCTTCTGAATCTGTTCCAACATAACCTCACTTTGCAGATGCAACTTTTAATGCAATAATCTTAGCATCCCTTAAAGCAATTATGGCAGTCATAAACTCCAGTTTTTCCTTCAAAATCTTTTGTACTTCCACCAGCTCAGACATAAGGGACTTGAACTTCCTACCACCTCACCTCTCTTGGGAACATATTCATTTTCCTCTAGAGTGGTCATATTAAACATTTGCTTAGCTGATCCAACCTTTCCTTTTTTCACACACCATATTGAAGTAATAAAAAATCCTATTAAGTTAGAACCCATATGTCAGTCCATATTTGACACGACTCAAACCGGGGCCTCGTCGTAATGGGCATCTCTAGTCCAATAAGGATCGGTGGTCGTCCTGTTAACCTAACCTAACCATCACATCAATCCACAAGTGTCGGATGAACTCCGAACACATAACAAAATAACAGAAACAAGCCTAATAATCATAACTTAAGAAGTTTCTAATCAATCCATTAATGTCAATATACTAAACCAATGTACCCAAGTCCACAGTCATCCACAAATCCTCTACAAATTGGAAGTCAGTAATATGTCAAGATATGCCCCTAATAATAGTGAAAACCAAGTCTAAGATAAGTCTATGACATAAGGTAAAAAGACCATGAAATACATGCCTTCTGAAGTATGGAAGCTCACCACTTCAATATCAACACACGAACTGCTCGAACACCTGGTCACTGCGCAGGAAGAGAAGAAGAAGATCTGTCCCCTGTATCGCATAGGGATACTGCATCCAAAGACGGTTAGTAATTGGAGTGCTAGCATGTAACTTAGGGATAAGGATAAAATAATGACATCATTCAACCAAGTTAAAACATCATATGCAATCACATGCATATGCATATATATATAGTATCTGGAAAAGGTAAAAGGCTTAGCATTCATTTTGAATCACCCAATCATAGAACATGAAATGGGGTACTCTAACCTCCCACTCGTATAGTTTTAAAACTTTGAATGTCCCGGTTACATTAAGCAAGTGGACTTTAACCTCAAGCCATTTTGACCCTTCGGACCTCACAATCATATTAAGCAAGTGAACTCTAACCTCAAGCTATTTTGACCCTTCTTAATCGATCTTGGGACTTTAACCCTTAGTCTATGCAATGACATCCATTCAATTCAACACTTAGGGACCCTAACCCATTTAGCCAAGTTAAACCACTAAGGTCACAATTTCAACACTATATATGACCATAAGGTCTTCATGAAGCCATTTGTCAACCATTTACTTTAATAGGCCAATCCCTTAGTTCAAATCACAATTCAAATCAATTTATGGTTGTCAAAACCTTTTTAACGCCATTCATCTTTCATTAGCATTCCCATACCAAGCTTTAGTTCAAAACACAATTCAATTTCATATTTAGGGACTCAAACCCTTTTAACCAATCAAACCACAAAGGTTGCCAATTAACTCATTACATGTCCAACAAGGCTTTTACAAAACCATTTACCAACCATTCATACTCATTAAGCTATTGCCTTAGTTCAAAACACCATTAACATGTGACTAGTTATTTCTCTTACGCATTTTAATAAACACCTTGAGGGCATACCTTTACCATGACAAAACCAAAGTGAAAATAATCAAGATTAGGGTTACTCATGACCTAATTCTTAAACCACAATCAAAAAGCACCTACATGTGCAAACCATCACCAAAAATATGTATAAGCCCAATTAAACAAAGAGCAAATAATATTTAACCATATGAAACAAAACCCCCAATTATTGGTTTTTAAAACCATTATTTAAGAATCATAATAACACCTTAAAACACATGACATTTATGAATTCACAAGGAGGGAAGAGTCACATGCTTTATACAAGGTGATTCACAAAAAGAACTAGACCTCTTTAGCCTCTAGATGAACACCTCCAATCTTAAAGAAAGAGTTAGAGTCTGTTTTTAGAGTGTTTAATCTTTCACAAGTAAGTTATAAGAGGCCTCAACATGTTTTAAGGTGTAGATACTTAAGGTTTTTGCGGTGGGAAATGTCCAAAATGTCCTCAGCTTAAAAGCTGAAAACTTGGTCGCAAGAGGGTACGACCTATCCCCCAATCCGTACCCTAGGGTACGAGTGGTACCCTTAACTCATACCCTAGACCTAACCTAGAACTCTATACTAACCAACATACGAACATATAATACCAAGTCGTATCTTAACATACGACTAGTACCCACCCTAGTCGTACCTTAGACAGAATCCACTAGGCTAACTTAGGGCATCATACGACTTAGTAACATACTACTAGTATGATACCTAGTCATACCTTGGACAGAAACCAACCTAAATACACTGACTAATATATCAAAGAGGGGGTACTAAACCGTATCTTAGCATACGACAAGTATGCTCAAACTGTACCTTATCCAGAAACTCAAACTTAGGAAATTTTCTAAGGGTCCAAAGCCAAGGTGTTTTAATGTTTGCCATCTTTTGCAGTCATCACTGTATGAATGTGCTTAATGATAAGAGTAGGAAGACTGATTTTCTTAAACTTGGCCAACATCTCCATGAAATATAGATTAGGACTTATGATAGTTGTTTCTTTTTTTTTTATCTAGGCAGAAGACACTTATTTAGCAACTCAAAGAGTAGTTGGTACTCACCCTTCAGGTCCTTCTTGGTTACATTATTCGCATTCATATCATCTGAATTACTACAAACTGTCAAAAACCTGGTAGGTCCATCTTTATTTCTCACAAATTTTATCCCCTCATTATGGACTCCCAAGATTTTTGATATTATCTCCTTATCAACAACCATATTTATTCCATTCACCTGCAAGATCATGTATAAATCATCTTCAAAGAATGTCAAGTGTGATAAAACAAGTGTAGTTCTTATTCATACAAAGGAGGAACAAGTCTCTCAAATAGATGCTCCCAAGCTTAAAGCCTAACCCATTCTAGTAATTCCTTCATTCTAGAAAACTCAACTACTGTAGGGTCAAACACCTTTTCTCTCAAAACTTTTTGAGTCTTCAGAATTTTTTGCCTTGCCTCCCTTGACAACCCTTTTCCCTTTCCAGTAGAGGAGAAGACCTCTCCCAAGGGACTAGTCCTCTTAGGAGATGACCTAGGAGCTCCTGAGGTTTTTACAACTTTGGAACTGTAACCTCGTTCCTTGTTGCCTGTAGATTGTACCATTTTTCTCTTCCCAGTCATTGTAGACATAGAACCTGTCAAATGAATTTCCTTCCCATTTCTCAGAGATACAATTTTCTTTCCTCTTCTAGGAGATAAAACTTTCTTCCCTTTTTTTAGATGATAAGATTTTCTTTTCCTTTACCTTAGCTCTAGAGGCTCTCACACTTCTCTTTATATCTGAATTAACAGTATCACTGTTGAATACACTGTCATTATCATCATTAGACAAATTTGCAAAAAGATCATCAAGACTATCATAGTTATCATCCCTGCTATCACCATTCTCAGTTTCTTCATCAAAATCTCCAACAACAACTGGCTCAATAATATTTATTGCTTTTTTTTTTCTCCATCCTTCTCTTCTTGGTGTCATTCTTATTTTTTGCCAAGGCTTCCTTCAATGCATTTCTAGAACTCACCCTGGTTTCTTGTGTCCATCCTACTACTGAGGAAGACAATCCTTTCCTAGATAACTGCTAAGACAAGGGTTTTTTATTGTTACTATCTGAAGCACCTTGTGCATCTTTATTTTCTCTTGAGAGATCAAGCACCAGAGGGAGTACCATATTTTCATCATTACCATCTTAGGTAGAGTCATTTTCCCTTCTTGTGAACAGGGTTGCAGGGAGAGTTTCCCATCTTGAGGGTTTTGCACACAAAACAATAAATGCCTAGACCTCTATTTCCTCAATCATAACTTAAATATTATAGGAAGGCTTTCTAGAGGTTGGTGGGTCTTCAAATAGGGTTTCATCTAGGTAGGCACTTCCTGATTTGTTAGAGAATTCATATTTGTTAGGAGATAAAGTTTGGGTTTTGGAGGAGAAATTCAAATCTTGACCGGAAGAAACTTGTTTATCGGGGATTCATTCTTCATATTTGTTGGATTGTGATGTGAGTTCAGGGAAAATACTTTAAAGGAATTCAATTTGGGACTTAGAGATGGCATCAATGACATTTTCCCACTTTTTATGAAGGTCATCAGAAGTTTCTACCTTCTTACAGTTGAAATCCCTAGCAATATTAGACACGGATAAAAAGGAGAACTTAGTAGTAGCAAATGTTTCTTCAAACCCAGATGGAATGGAATGAGTGTATATTACTTTTAAGGGAGTGAGTTCATTTTTTTGGGAGGATGAGGAAGGATTCGAAATTGTAGAAATTTAATATTCTTGTACAAAAGTAATTGGTATGAGTTTTAAGAGGGTTTAGGAACTAATGAGGCTTGTGAGAAAGAGATTTATTCAAAATGATGGAGAGAGAATCTAATTTATGGTTTTAAATAGGACAAGAGGGAATGGTTCAAATTTGATGAAAAATTGTGTCTGAAGTGATGTGTCTGATGAGATGAGAGCGTCTCTTGGACTTAAAGAACATTGAAAGCTTTCTGAAAGAGCGGGAGAGTGACATGTCGCATATCATTTATTATTTAAAGGTAATTATATAAGAAAATTAAATGATATTGACCTAATTTGGGAGCTAGTCCCTAAGGGATTTTGAAGGCAACATTATGTGCTATATCACCTTCCCCTTTTTCTTCTTCACATTCTTGCCCTAGATGTTGTAACGTCCTGGGTCTGTACCCCGGACGCCACACGGTGCTTATGACTCCAAAAGACCACAAGCTAACCCATGATTGATATCTGTTGTGAGCACTAAATAATAACACCGTAATAATAATAGTATAACTGAACTGTTACTGATCGTGTTAACTGACTGAACTGGACTGAGTTCACTGAGTTTTGTAACTGACTGAGTACTATTGTTCATGACGTTACTGAGACTATTCTGAAGCTACTGTAATTCTAGTTAAACAACTAGATTTTTGGGTATTGAATACCCCCAGGACTCGAAAGCGTGGAAAGTAAAGTATGTCATGATCTTGAAAAGCATAACAATAGATACTTGTTAATAATACATTCACCTAGGCATTTTGTCAAACACTTGAGATGCATGAACTTGTACATGAATGGGAACACATGGTAACATGTCATAGTTTTCACCTTTAATTCACATGAGCAATTTATCAAGAACTTGGGGATCATAATCTATACAAATGTTACTAAACAATATGTAGGCATCATACTTTCAAATCCCAATTTGCAAATCAAGGGCTTTTAACATGAATTCACATGATACTACACAAATGATAAATAATTTTACATGAAACTTGAAATAAACCATGGGTTAGAACACAATTTACATCATAATCATGAATACACTCAAATCTAACATGGAATTCATGAAATCAATTAACTTGTAGTTTAAAAGAGTTTCTTGAACTCCAAGGGTGGAAGGAAACCCTTGGATGAACACTTCACATACCTTGGTGCTTGAATTAGTGAAGATTGATGGTGCGTTCTTGAAGCTTGAATTTGAATTTAGATCCCCTAAGGTTTGTTCTTGAGTAAACTTTGAGAAAGAATGAGGGATTTTGCCTTATGAGAGGCTTAATCTCGTGTTTTGGGGGATGATATAAGGTGTGAAAAGATACCTCTCTGGACGTGGAGTTTTAATGACTGATATCACGCCCAGTAACATGCAGCCCGATATGCCGCATTAATGGGATCTGTGCGATGGATGATACATCACGATGAGTCTGCATTGATTCACTGGAATTGCACTCTAAAGCTGGGGAAAAATATCTGTCGACGTGATGGGCGACACGGTGCATTGAGATCACGTGGACCCACTATTTTGGTCATCCAAACTTGATTCAAATGAGGTCCAAAAAATCCAAAACTCACTCGAAGAGACCTAATGACACCCCTGATCATGATTTAATCCAAAGATCAACATTTTATGGTTGTAAGGATCGTGAAATAAGATTTCAACTTATGAAGTCTAAAATAATTCTAAGTATGGATACTTAGTTGAAATTTCTAAGTCTGGAACCTCCTTTCATGCTCCAAGGGGATGAGTTAAGCTTAGAATTTTGTGAGGCCTTACAATATCTTCCCCTTGGGAACCTTCATCCTCGAATGAGAATGACTAAGCTGAGAATACTAATAGATTGAGTCTACACACTGAACATGCACAACTGAGGCATAATTACATGACTGAAATTATTGATATACTGAGTTTTTCATACTGAACATGCATAATTGAAGCATGACAAAAACTGAATCCTGAAAGTATGACACATGGCTGAGCTGTTTCATGAGGGTATGCATGATATGAGAATGCTATGCAACTGAACTGATATCAAACTCATAAAGGAAATCTAAACATAGAACTGAGTAAATTCAAGGAGAACTGTTACCTTGAGCTAAATCTGAGTTTGCGGAGAAGAGGTGAGCATACTTGGTCCGCATATCAGCTTTTGCTTTCCAAGTATCTCCCTTAACGGACTAATTCTGCAAAAGAACTTTGACTAGAGGAACTTCTTTGTTTCTCAGTCTGCGAACCTGATGATCAAGGATTTTGACTGGGATCTCTTCATAAGAGAGGCTATTCTAAACATCTATCCCATCCATAGGGACTACAACTTCTGGGTCGCGTATGCATTTCTTAAGCAAGGAGACATGAAATACCAGGTACACTGAAGCTAAGTCTGAAAGCAGCTCAAGCTCGTAAGCTACCTTTTTGAAACGACTGAGAATTTGGTAAGGACCGACATATTGGGGACTGAATTTTCCCTTCTTGCCAAACCTCTTCACTCCCTTTATAGGAGAGATTTTTAAATATACATAATCACCAATCTCAAACTCGAGATTTTTTTTCGCACATCTGCATACCACTTCTGCCGGCTCAAGGCTCTAAGCTATCTTAAGCCTTTCCCTAATCAACTGAACCATCTTTAAGGTATCAATTACCAAGTCAGGCCCTACCACTGTGGCCTCACCCACTTCAAACCAACCAATAGAAAATCTATATCTCTTCCCATAAAGCACCTCAAATGAAGCCATCTAAATACTGGGATGGTAATTATTATTATATGCAAACTCGATAAAGGGCAAGTGGTCATCCCAACTACCTTTAAAGTCGATGGCATACGCTCTTAGCATATCTTCTAGAGTCCTGATGGTCCTTTCTGCTTAACCATAGTCTGAGGGTGAAAGGTTGTACTGAGGTAAACTTGGGTACCAAGACCCTTTTAGAAGGCTTTCCACAAATGAGAGGTGAACTACGTACCTCTATCTGAAATGATGGACAACGGAACTCCGTGTAACTGACCAACTCTCTAACATAAAGCTTGGCATAATCCTCGGCTGAATAGGAAGTATGGACTGGTAAGAAATGAAATGACTTGGTCATTTATCTATAATGACCTAAATCGAATTATGCTGGCAGTGAGTACGGGACAAACCCATCACAAAATCCATGTTCACCCCCTCTGTAATACCCTGCATTTCCTTAGCGTATTCTAAGTCTCAATACATGAGTATTCGTATATAAAATTTTTGAAACCCTCATTATTTACCAGTTTAGATCCTTCCATTTCATAGGAAATTCAATTATCTTTTCAACGATATAAAATTCTCCTAAATCCGATAATCGGGTAAGAAGTTATGGCGATTTTAAGTTTCAGTCATTAAACACTATCATTTTAGCCCTTAGCTTGTCATGGAGCCAGCATAAATGACGATTGTCAATTTCCAGTGAAGCTCCGCAAAACCACCACGTCGCTCCATCAACCAAAATCTCAATTGTCCTTTTACAGTGTCCTGTCGCGATAATGACGTGTCGCGCCAAGGGTGAATTTTAGAATCAAAAGGGCACCGCGATTTCTCCGCGTCGCGCAAAGTCCTCAGTTCCCAATTATCAGTTTTCAGTGACACAGCGTTATAGCTCCACGTCGTGCCAGGTTCCTATTTTGAAAAATTCGATGAAAAATTAATATTTCTTTTAGGGATAAAATAATTCTTTTCCCATTTTTCAGTCCGCCCAAGTGTGATATTTAAGCCCTAAAAGTATTTTTAAAATTATTTTTTAATTAATTTCCCCCAAATTAAAAGGCATTCTCTCCTAATCAAGAACCCTAGCTCTCAAATTCAAGGTTAATCCTCAAGAATTCACCAAGAACTTCAAGAAATCCATCACTTAAGATATATTAGATGTTCATCCATGGATCCCTTTTATCCATGGAGTCTAAGCAACCTTTTAAATTATAAAATTGTGATATTTCAAGTTATTATGTTTTAAATTATGATTTCACCCATGAATCTCCATGAACTAAGATTCTATACCATGTTACCATGAAATTATTGTTATTATTTAATCCTCTATGTTTTAATGTTGTTATTTATTGAACAAGACCTCAATTTAACTCTATTATGTCAGATTCATGCTATTTCCATATGTTTTATGACATTCCTATGATTGTTTTAAACCATGAACTACAAGTGTTTGATAAAATGCCTACAAGAGTGATTGATTTAAATGAAAGCCTTCATGTTTTGTCCTTCAAGCTTTAGTGTCCTTTTTACTATTATTGTTTTAAGTCCTAGGGGTATTGAATACCCGAAAACCATAGCTATTTATCTAGTCTAGTCTCAGTACATTATAGAATAGTCTTTAGATTATATTATGAGCATTATCAGAATAGTCAGATACCAGTCATTAAATTTAGAATAATCTAGTATCCAATGTCTTTTAGTTGGGAGTAGGATTTAGCACCAAGTGAGTGCAGGGATGGAGGCTTCCCCGTAAGATAGGCAGAGTCATTAGTAGCAGTCCCTATACTCTAGAACTACGTAGCCAACGTAGGATATGAGTAATCACCCGTCAGATTAGGCTTGACTATCTCGCAGAGGTCACCCATCAGTTCAGGCTTGACACCCTTAGTCCTTTGGATATTATATCAGTTTAGTGGATCCACACAGTCATTGTTAGTACCCCTGGCACGGTATTAACACCCTTTCAACTGGGGTTACAGGTTGGACCCCGATTAGCTCAAATTGGGGAATGTCGGTTAGATGATACCTCCTACAGTCTCAGATGTAGTCTCAATTATAATTTTAGTTTAGTTATGCAGTTTAGAGTTGCTTGACCAAAGTATACCGATATTAGTATTTTTTTCAGTATTTTAGTTTACAGATTTTACTTAGTCCATGTTATATGCTTGGTCATGCATCCCTAGTGTCCACAGATTTTCACATATCTTCAATAATTGTAGAATGTCATGCATACTCGATATTTACAGTTTTCTTCATAATTTCAGTGCCTACAGATTTCATGTTCTCTATTCAGTGCTCTATGTTTTATATGTATAATCAATTAGTTATTATTATTCCTATTCATGAAACCATGCACATCAGCCTACCTCATTTAGTATACCTGTACATTCAAAGTACTGATCACACACCTTTCTTTTGCGCTATAATGTATCATATCATAGGTGCTGACGCTCAGTTCCCAGATCGCACTTAGTCTCTCAGATCATCAGCAGTATAGTAGCAGTGGTGAGTCCTCATCCTCTGAGGATAGATTATATTACTTCATATCTTTATCTCGGTAGTTTGTAGAGTTAGTTGGGGCCTATCCCATCAACTCACAGTATTCAGTTTAGAGGTTTTTCAGACACTACAGTTAGCTATTTATATTACTTAGATTTCAGTATTATGCTAGATTAATAATTCAGTAGTCGTTTCATTATTAAACCCTTTGTAGGTTTTCAGTTATTCTTCTGCATTCATGATTATATTATTTAGTGCTCACAGCAGGTACCAACTCATGGGTTAGCTTGTGGTCCCTCGGGATTATAAGCACCGTGTAACAGCTAGAGGGTAGTCTTGGGTCATTACATCCTTCCACTAGGCTTCTGATGCTCAATATTGACCTGCTTACATATTGAGCATTTAGCTAAAAACTCTTCAATGTCTCTCTTCATCCAACTCCACCAATAGACTTCCTGCAAGATGTGGTACATCTTGGTGGCCCTTGGATGAATCGAGTAGCGCTCACCATGTGCTTCTGCAAGGACCTGCTGCCTCATGTCATCTACACCTGGCACACATAGTTGACCCTGGCAGCGTAACACACCATCTCCCCCTTGGGAGAAACCTCTACTTTTTGACCTTTGTCTGCCTCTTTTAACTTAGCTAAGCTGGGGTCTCTATCCTGCTTCTCCTTCACTTCAGAAACCTGAGATAATTCTAAACTATTCTGAACCCACACACTAACTTCTACTGAATCGACTAAGCGGAAACCTAGTCGGGAAAGCTAATGGACTTCCTGAACTAACTTCTTCTTACCATCATCCACATAAGTAACACTACCCATAGACACCCTACTGAGAGCATCAACCACTATATTGGCCTTGCCCGGATGATATAGAACACTCATGTCATAGTTTTTCAACAACTCTAACCACTTCTTCTTACGTAGGTTTAGGTTTTTTTGAGAAAATACATATTGTAGGCTTTTATAGTTTGTGAACACATCAACATGCACCCCATACAAATAGTGCCTCCAAATCTTTAAGGCAAACACTACACCTGCTAACTCAAGATTATGAGTGGGATAGTTCTTTTCATGGGGCTTAAGTTACCTAGAGGCATAGGCTATGACCTTACCTCTCTGCATCAAAACACACCCTAAACCAACTCTAAAAGCATCACAATATACCACAAACCCATCTGAACCATCTGGTAAAGTCAAAACTGGAGTTGTAGTGAGTCGAGTCTTCAACTCCTGAAAACTTTTCTCATAAGAATCTGACCATTGGAATTTGACTTTCTTTTGAGTCAATCTGGACATGGGGGGTGCAATAGACAAAAATCCCTCAACAAACCATCGATAATAGCCAACCAAGCCCAAGAAACTCCTAATATCTAATAGAGAGATGGGTCTGGGCTAGTTTCTCACTGCTTTAGTCTTTTGGGGATCAACTCTAATGCCCTCACCAAAAATAATATGGCCAAGTAAAGCTATTGACCTTAGCAAAAATTCATATTTACTGAATTTGGTGAACAGCTGGTGAGTTCTGAGAGTTTGTAAGACTATTCTGCGATGGTCTGCATGATCATGTTCACTGCGAGAATAGATAAGAATGTCATCAATAAAGACTATGACGAACATGTCCAAGTACTGCTTCAACACGTAGTTCATCAAGTCCATGAAGTTGCTGGGGAATTGGTAAGGCTAAATGACATGACTAAGAATTTGAAGTGACCGTACCGAGTTCTGAAAGCTATTTTTGGATTGTTATATTCTCTAACTTTGAGCTGATGATAGCCTAACCTGAGGACTATCTTAGAAAAATGGTTGGCACCTTAAAGTTGGTCAAATAAGTCATTGATTCTGGGAAGTGGATATTTGTTCTTGACTGTGACTTTGTTCAACTGATGGTAGTCTATACACATTCTAAGAGAACCGTCTGTCTTACACACGAATAGAACTGGTGCACCCCAAGGGGTTACGCTGGGTCTGATGAATCCCTTATCTAGGAGATCCTTCAACTTTTCTTTTAATTCTTTGAGTTCTGCTGGAGCCATTTTGTATGGCAGAATAGAAATAGGCAGAGTATTTGGAAGAAGGTTTATTCCGAAGTCAATTTCCCTTTCGGGAGAAACTTCGGGAAGATCTTCAGGAAACACATCTGGAAATTCACATGCCACTAACACTGATTCAAGATTGGGGTCTCTGAACTAGAGTCTTGAAATTAAATAAGATGATAGACACATCCCTTAGATGTTATTTTTCTCGCCCTAAGGTAAGAAATAAGCTGACCCCTAAGTACTGAAGTACAACCCCTCCACTCTAGGACAAGTTCATTCGGAAACTAAAAATGAACAATTTGGTTTCTACAGTCAACTAAAGCATAGCATGAATAAAGCTAATCCATGCTGAGAATGACATCAAAGTCTGTCATCTATAATTCCACTAAGTCTGCTGAAGTAACTTTCTGAGATACCATAACCGGCCAGTTCTTTTATATCCACCGAGGTATGATAGATTTACCCACTGGGTGAAAATGAGAAAGGCTCTGCTAGAATTTTGGGACCAACTCCGAAATCAACAGCTATATAAGGAGTTATAAAGGACAAAGAAGCTCCTGGATTTACCAAAGCATAAACTTGTAAATGATAAACTTGTAACGTAATAGTGACCACATCAGAAGAACTTTCTTGATCCTGTCAAGACTGAAGTGCATAGAGTCTATTTGGGTGTTGCCCACTAGTGGCACTGGAAGCAGCACCCTGCTGATTCGGGCAACCGGACTGAGCTGGAACCTGACTGAGGACAATCTCAAAACCTGTGGCCTAGCTTGTCATATCTGAAACATACATCACTGTTAGATCTGCAGACACCCTGATAGTTTCTACCATATTTCTGGCAAAGAGGATCCCTGTCTTTGTTGCAATCTCTAAATTTTGGTACTGGAGCACTGGTTGAGGATGAAGCTAGAACTGAGGATGTCTAGCTGAAATGAGAACGATTTCCACCCTCTAACTTAGTGTAACAACCCAAATCTGGTACCCAGAATACTACATGGTGCTAATGACCCCGAAGGACCACAAACTAAACCATGACTGATATTTGTACCTATATATTGCATAAAATACTAAATAATGTAAAAACATAAACTGAAAGGCCATAAGGTTCACATATCTGAAGTAAAAAATAACATCTAAAAAGGGGTATGAAATACCTAAAACAACTGAAATAACGGTCCGAGTAAGGATTTGATGGGATATGTCCACAACTAACTCCTACTGATAAACTAATACATGAGATAATAAGAAATAATCGTGTCCTCGAAAGATGAGGACTCACTTTTAACTCTAACTGCTGAGACCGGAATTTACTGCTGCTCTGGAGCTCATGTCTCTGAACGTATAGTATAAGACACCATAGCGCGAATGCGTTAGTACTTTGAATGTACTGGTATGCATATGAGGTAGGGTAAATGCATGGGGTTCATATGCATGAACAATAATAATAACAGACAGACTATCATGAGCGTGAGAATACTTGCATGAGACATAATAACTGACACTGATACCATGATAACATGATTACTAAATCTGAATACTGATAACATGACATACTAAAAACTGATATAACTGATAACATGAGTGACTATATCTGACAGTCCTAAATCTGATGGAACTAGCTGAGTTTTGTACTGTATCTGACAGTCCTGAAATCTGAAGAACTATCTGAGTTCTTGACTGATACTGATACTGAAATTGTGGGAAGTAGTCATCTAACCAACATGCCCCAAATGGCGCATTATAGCTGAATTTTGTGCCCTGATTGGAAGGGTGTAAATACCACGCCACTGGTAAGGACAACGTATGAGTAGCCCTAATATAATAGGTAACTCTAGTGAGAACGGTGGGAACCCTCATATAGCAGGCTAAGCCACCTCATCTACCCTCATATAGTAGTCTATGATGTTTCAACCTATGCTGGCTACATTGTTCTGGAATGCAAGGATTTCTTCTAAGAATCTTACCCTCATATAACAGGTGACTTCCCATCCTTGGGTTCGCTCGGTGCTAATTTTTACTCTTATATGAATAGACACTGAACATGATTTTCTAAAACTGAACATGGACTAAGTTACTGACTCCCGTTGACTAACGGAATACTACTGATATCTGACAAATGACTGAGTTCATGAGATCATAGAGATTTCCTGAGTTATAAGACTGTCTGAAGTCTAAGGATCATAGCTTGATTGAGAGTATCGTGAAAACATGACATGGCTCTAGGCACACAGCTAATATTTCGGATATAAGTACCCCAGGACTCGATAGAAGGAAACTGACAAAGCATGACTTGCTTGAATACATAATAATCACTATAATGCATTTACTGAAGCATTTCATCAAACATGTGATAGGCATAAGCTTGTACATACATGGGGATTTCATGACAACATGCTAGTTAGGAACTTTTCCTTCATTTAGGCATTAAATCAAACATATTGTAGGCATGGTGCAAGTAAACATCAGTGTACAATAATTAAACATCATGGTCACATTCTAATTTCATCATTCAAGGGTTTAGTCATAGGTTTGCATGAAACTATATCTATAATAATTAAATCCACATAGAAATTATCACCCAACATGGAGTAGAATTTAATTTTTCATTTATCAACGTGAACAAGAATAGCCCAATCATGAAATCATAAAGAAAATCCATAACATGAAGATGGAAAAGGGATTCTTGGACTTCATGGACGAAATGAGTCCATGAATGAACACTATGCATACCTGGGTTAAGATTCTTGATGTTCTTGAACTTGAAAAATTGAAAATTCCTTAGTTCTTGAAGAAGATTAAATTTTGTTCTTGGAGATTAATGTCAGAGAGAAACCTTAATATTGGTTGTGAAGTAATAATGAACCAAATGGCTGAAATCGGATATAATTGGGTATATATATAGGTGGGTGGTAAATGATCAAAATACCCTTTTAAAAATAGCTTTAATTTACAGAATTGGGACCTGCGATGGTCCGTCGCTAGGGCGATGATCCGTCATTTTAATCATTGTACGTAGACCAAGAAAAGGGATTACTGCCTAAGTAGCGACGGCCTAGGCGACGGTCTGTCGCAAGTTCGACGGACCGTCAACCTGCCCGTCGCATATTTTCCAGAAGGTGGCCTCACTGTTTTCCTTACAACGGCCTGAGCAATGGTCCGTCTCTAGTCTGACGGTCCGTTGGCCTTGGCCGTCACTCCTAGGTAGAAGGTAGTTATCACTGCCTTGTTACGATGGTCGTGGGCGACGGTCCGTCGCTAGTCCGATGGTTTGTTGGCCTCACTATCGCATTTGGGCGATCTTACTGCCTTCTGTATTTTGGCTATAACTTTCTCCTCCAATGTCGGATTTTGATGAAATTGGTATCGTTGGAAAGATAGTTCAATTTCACACGTGACAAAAAGTGAAAATCATAAAAATACCATGTGTACATAATTGGATTCACCTTTCAAAGTAAGTTTCTAACATTCTTGAGATAATTTCAAGCTAGAGAAAAGTATGGAGTATTACAATATCTCTCCCTTGAGAACATTCGTACTCAAATAAGACTGAGAGTGTGGAGAGAAGATAACCGACGCACATACTGAAACATGATCTCATGACTGACATGACTGATAACTGAAGATATCATACTGAACATGCATATCTTATGCTTGTGTAACTGATTCATGAATGCATAACTGGATGTTCTGAGGAACTAAATTTATCACGATGAGAATGCATGTCTGATGCATAATTATATAGCTGAACCGATACATAAATGCATGACTGAATATGCAATGGGATTAATACCAAGTTTGTGACGAACACTGAACATGAAACTGAGTAAGCTTAAGGATAATTGTTACCTTGAGCTTTATCTGAGTTGGCGGAGAAGGGGTAAGGATACTTGGTACGCATGTCTAGTTCTTCTTCCCAAATAGCTTTCTCAACGGACTGATTTCTCTAAAGAACTTTAACTAGAGGGACTTCTTTGTTCCTCAATCTACGAGTCTGATAGTCTAGGATTTTGACTGGAATCTCCTCATAAGAGAGACTGTTCTGAACATCAATTCTCTGAATAGGGACTATAACTGCTGGGTCACCTATACATTTCTTGAGCAAAGAGACATGGAAGACTGGATGAACTGAGGCTAGATCTGAAGGTAAATTGAGTTCATAAGCTACCTTGCCAAAGCGAATGAGAATCTTGAAGGGAACGACATATCAGGGACTGAGTTCCCCTTTTTTGCCAAACTGCTTCACTTCCTTCATGGGACAGATGTTTAGATAGACATATTCAGCAATCTCAAACTTGAGATCTTTTCTACAAATATCTGCATAAGACTTTTGTCGGATCTGAGCAACCCAGAGTCTTTCTTTAATTAACTGGACTTTTTCTAAGGCATCGAATACCAAGTCAGGCCATACAACTGAGGCCTCACTAACTTTAAACCAACCAATTAGAGATCTATATCTCTTACCATAGAGAGCTTCGAATGGAGCCATGTGAATACTGGATGATAGTTGTTGTTGTATGCAAACTCAATCAAAGGAAAGTGTTCATCCCAACAACCCTTGAAATCAATTGCACACGCCCTTAGCATATCTTCTAGAGTCTGAATGGTATTTTCTGCTTGACCATCTGTCTAAGGATGGAAGACTGTACTGACATGAACTTGGGTACCAAGACCCTTTTAGAATGCTTTCAAGAAATAAGAAGTGAACTGGGAATCTTTGTCTGAGATAATAGATAATGGAACACCGTGCAATCTAACCAACTCCCTAATGTATAGTCTGGCATAATCCTCAACTAAATAAGAGCTATGAACTGGAATAAAATGGGCTGATTTGGTTATTTTGTCTATAATGATCCAACTGAATCATGCTGATGACGAGTTTGAGGCAAACCCATCACGAAGTCCATGTTTATTTCTTCCCACTTCTAAGTAGGAATAATGAACTCCAGCATAGGACCACTAGGCTTCTGATGCTCTATCTTAACCTGCTGATATGTAAAGTACTTAGCCACAAACTTTGCAATATCTCTCTTCATTCCACTCTACCAATAAATTTCCCACAAGTTGAGGTACATCTTTGTGGCCCCTGGATGAATAAAGTAGTGTGAACCATGCGCTTCTGCAATAATTCACTGCCTTAAGTCATCTACACCTGGAACACAGAGAAGACCCTGACAACGAAGGACACTATCTCCCCTTTGGGAGAAAACCTCCACTTTCTGATCCTTGACTAACTTTTTCAACTTGACTAAATTGGGATCTCTATCTTTCTTTTCTTTCACCTCAGAAACTAGAGATGATTCTGAACTACTCTTAACCCATATATCCCCTCTGAAGAATCAACTAAGCAAACGCCTAGTATCACAAGCTGATGGACTTCCTGAGCTAACTTCTTCTTACTATCCTCAACATGAGCAACACTAACCATGGACAGTCTACTAAGAGCATCGGCCACTATAGTGGCCTTGCCCGGATGATAAAGGACACTCATTTCATAATCTTTCAAGAGCTCTAACCACTTTCTCTGACGAAGATTGAGATCTTTCCAAGAAAATACATACTGAAGACTCATATGATCTGTGAACACATCTACATGAACACCGTATAGATAATGCCTCTAAATCATCAAGGCAAATACTACGGCTGCTACCTTAAGATCATGAATTGGATAATTCTTCTCATGAGGTTTAAGTTGTTTGGAGGTGTAGGCTATGACCTTACCATGCTACATGAGGATACAACCCAAACCTACTCTAGATGCATCATAATACTCTACGAACCCATCTGAACCATCTGGAAGAGCTAGAACTAGAGCTGAGGTGAGTCAAGTCTTCAACTCCTGAAAACTCTTCTCACAAGGATCTGACCACTGAAACTTGACTTTCTTCTGAGTCAATTTGAACATAGGGGATGCAATAGAAAAAAATTCCTCAACAAACCATCTGTAATAGACAACCAAACCCAAGAAACTCCTAATATCTGATGGAGAGACAAGGTGAGGCCAGTTTCTTACTGCTTCGGTCTTTTGAGGATCTACTCTAATGCCATCACTGGAAACGATGTGACCAAGGAATGCTACTTACCTTAGCCAAAACTTGCACTTACTGAATTTGGTAAATAGCTGATAATCTTTGAGAGTCTGAAGTACTGTCCTGAGATAGTCTGCATGATCGCGCTCACTGCGGGAATAGACCAGAATATCATCTATGAAGACTATGACAAACATGTCCAAGTACTACTTGAACATATGGTTCATCAAGTCCATGAAAGCAGTTGGGGCATTAGTAAGACCAAATGACATGACTAGAAATTCAAAGTGACCATACCGATTTTGGAAACCTATTTATGGAATGTCATATTCCCTAACTCTGAGCTGATGATAGCCAGATCTAAGATCTATCTTAGAGAAATAACTGGCACCCTGAAGTTGGTCAAAAAAGTCATCGATTCTGGGAAGAGGATACTTGTTCTTGATCTTGACCTTATTGAGTTGATGGTAGTCTATACACATTCTGAAAGAACTGTCTTTCTTGCACACAAATAAGACTGGTGCACCCTATGGGGAAATGCTGGGTCTGATGAATCCCTTATCTAGGAGATTCTTTAATTGCTTTTTCAATTCTTTGAGTTCTACTGGTGCCATTTTATATGGTGGAATAGAGATAGGATGAGTATCCGGAAGAAAATCAATACCGAAGTCTATTTCCCTTTCGGGAGAAATTCTTGGAAGATTTTCAGGAAAGACATCTAAATATTTATTCACTACTGGGATGGATTCAAGACTGGGAGTCTCGGAATAGAAATCCTTAACATGAACAAGATGATAGACACATCCCTTAGATATCAATTTCCTTGCCCGAAGGTAGAAAATAAGCTGACCTCTAAAATCGGATACACTACCTTTCCAGGGTTCATTTGGGAACTAAAACTAGACTATTATATTTCTGCAGTCGACTATGGAATAGAAAGAATGAAGCCAATCTATGATGAGAATAACATCAAAATCAGTCATCTCTAATTCGACTAAGTCTATTGAAGTGACTTTCTGAAATATCATAATCGGGCAGTGCCTGTATACCCGCTGAGCTATGATGGTTTTGGCCGCTGGGGTAGAGACTGAAAAGGGCTCTGCTAGAATTTCAGGACTGACTCCGAAATCAACTACTATATATGAAGTGACAAAAGACAAAAAAGCTCCTCGATCTAGCAAAGCATAAACATGCATAAAAAAGATCTGTAACATACCAGTAACTACATCAAGAGAATTTTCCTGATCTTGTCAGGACTGGAGAGCATATAGTCTGTTTGGGCGTTGCCCACTAGTAGCGCTGGAAGTGGCCCCTTGCTGATTTGGGGGATCGGACTGAGCTGAGGGACGGTTCTGCTGACCCTGAGGACCTGGCTGAGGACAATCTTTGACTCTATAGCTTGACTTGTCATATCCAAAACAAATAACACTACTAGCTCTGCAAATACCCTGATGGTTCTTGCCACAAGTTTGGCAAAGAGGATAGATGCGGGCACAGCTAACACTACCCTGAGACTTAGAGCCTGGTGCTCTATCTCTGTTACCCTCCCTGAACTTAAGAACTGGAACACTGGCTGACAAAGGAGCTAGAAATAATGACTTAGGATGAATCTGAGAGTGATTGCCTCCCACTGACTTAGGCTGACTAAAATTAAAGCTACCTGTCTTAGCTTTCTTATTCTGCTTTACCCTCTGCTTAATTTTCTGCTCCTCTATCAGCTGAGCATGAGTTATGAGCCTGGCTAAAGTTATGTCACTATTCAACATGGCAGATCTATACTCATTAACCACGCTATCATTTACCCCTAAAATAAACTTACTCATCTTTGCCCTGCTATCTACAACCACATGAGGGTCATATCTGGATAATTGAGTAAACTTAAGAGAATACTCTTTCACTATCATATTGTCCTGCCTGAGGTTGATGAATTCTAGCACCTTAGCTTCTCTAATCTCTAGGGGAAAGAATCTATCGAGGAACGCTGAAGCAAACTCCTCCCACTCAACTGGACCTGCATTATCTGCCCTCTCTGACTTCTACTGCTTGAACCAAGTATGAGCAACATCCTACAACTGATATGCATCTAGCTCAGTACTCTTACTAGGAGTAACCCCCATTATGTCTGTAACCTTCTGAACCTGATCTAGAAATTCCTGAGGGTCCTTGTCTGTCTTAGACCCAAGAAAGGATGAAGGATTCATTTGGGTAAAGATCTAAATCCTGGTTGCGGCTAAATTGGCCACTGGGTTGGCCGAAATGACTGTTGGCCATTCATTTTAAGTGACAACTGACTGAGTAAGAGTAGTGAATGCGGCCCTGAACTCCGCATGAGAAACATGATCATCCAAAGGATCTTTGGGCTGAGGGGCTGACTGATTTCCGTTTCTTCTTTTAGGAGGCATGTTCTATAGAAGTAAGGGAGAAACAGATTAGACTAAGAGATTGACTTGAGATTATGCTTATTGGCATGACATGAATACCGAAAGAGAGGAAACTATTACCAAAACATCTTATAGCCTGCTGTACATAAATATGCCACACAACACACCCATGTACAAGACTTTACTAGATGTGGCTTTCAGACTTCCTAGGACTTTATTAAACCTTAGGCTCTGATTCCAAGTTTGTAATTACCTGAATCTGGTACCCATAACACTACACGGTGCTCATGACCTCGAAGGACCACAAGCTAACCCATGACTGATATCTGTACATGTATATTGTATAAAATATTGAATAATATGGAAACATGAACAGAAAGGCCATAAGGTTCATATATCTGAAGAAACACATAACATCTAAAAAGGGGTATGAAATACCCAAAACAACTGAAATAACTGTTTGAGTAAGGAGTTGATGGGACATATCCCCAACTAACTTTAACTGATAAACTAATGAATGATATAATAAGGAATAATCATGTCCTCGAAAGATGAGGACTCACTTCTAACTCTGACTGCTGAGACTGGAATCTACTGTTGCTCTGGAGCTCATGTCTCTGAACCTATTTTATAAGACACCATAGCGCGAATGCGTCAGTACTTTAAAAGTACTGGTATGCATGTGAGGTAGGCTAAATGCATGAGGTTTATATGCATAAACAATAATAATAAAAGACTGACTATCATAAGCGTGAGAATATATGCATAAGACATAATAACTGACACTGATATTGTGATAACATAATTACTGAATCTAAATACTGATAACATGATATACTAAAAACCGATATAACTAATAACATGAGTGATTGTATCTGATAGTCCTGAATCTGATGAAACTAGCTGAGTTTCGTACTGTATCTGAATTGACTGTATGTGACAGTCCTGAAATCTAAAGAACTATCTGAGTTCTTGAATGATACTGATACTGAAACTATGGGAAGTATTCATCTAACTGGCATGCCCCAAATAACGCATTATAGCAAAATTGGGGTCCAATTTGTTCCCTGATTGGAAGGGTGTCAATACCAAGCCACTGGTAAGGACAACGTGTGAGTATCCCTAATATAACAAGTAACTCTAGTGAGGATGGTGGGAACCCTCATATAGCAGGATAAGCCACCTCATCTACCCTTATATAGTAGTCTATGATGTCTCAACCTATGCTAGCTACATAGTTCTGGAATGCAAGGATTGCTTCTAAGAATCACACCCTCATATAACAGGTGAGTTCCCACCCTTGGGTTCGCTCGGTGCTAATTTTTACTCCCATCTGAATAGACACTGAACATGATTTTCTAAAACTAAACATGGACTGAGTTATTGACTCCCATTGACTAATGGAATACTACTGATATCTGACAACTAATTGAGTTCATGAGATCATGGAGATTTTTTGAGTCATAAAACTATCTGAAATCTAAGGATCATAGCTTGAATGAGAGTATTGTGAAAACATGATATGGCTCTAGACACACAACTAATATTTTGGGTACAAGTACCCCCAGGACTCGATAGAAGAAAACTGACAAAGCATGACTTAATTAAATACATAATAATCACCGTAATGCATTTACTGAAGCATTTCATCAAACATGTGATAGGAATAAGCTATTACATACATGGGGATTTCATGACAACATGCTAGTTAGGCACTTCTGTATTTTTGCCATAACTTTCTCCTCCGATGTTGGATTTTGACGAAATTGGTATCATTGGAAAGCTAATTCAATTTCCTTAGTGACAAAAAGTGAAAATATTAAAAATACCATGTGTAAAAAAGTGTATTCATCTTTTAAAGTATGTTTCTAACATTCTTAAGATGATTTCAAGATAGGAAAAAGTACGGGGTATTACACTTAGGCTAGGTGAATTTGAAGCTACCTGTCCTTGCTCTCTTGTTCTCCTTCTCCTTTTTTTATTCTTAGCCTCTCCTATCTGGTGGGCATAGAACATGAGCCTGGATATGTCCATCTCCTTAATCAGTATTGCGGTCCTACACTCCTTGACCACATTGTTAGACACTCCTAACGCAAACTTACTCATCTTAGATCTACTATCTGCTACCACGTTAGGAGTGTATCTGGATAGCTGAGTAAACTTGAGAAAATATTCTTTCACTATCATGTTTCCTTGCTTCAGATTAATAAACTCCAAAACCTTTGTTTCCCTCAACTCCAATGAGAAGAACCTATCTAGAAAAGCAATAGCAAACTCCTCCCATTCTATAGGCCCTGTATCTGCAGCCCTTTCTTCCTTCCACTACTTGAACAATGAGTGAGCCATATCCTACAACTGATATGTGGACAACTCAACACTCTCACTAGAAGTCACCCCTATAATATCCGTGACTTTCTACACTTGATCAAGGAATTCCTATGGGTCATCATCTGACTTAGACCCTGTAAATATTGGAGGGTTCATTCGGGTGAAGTCCTAAATTTTAGCTACAGCAGTATTGGCCACTGGGTTGGCCTAAATAGCAGCTGGCAGTTTATTTTGAGATGCTACAAAATTGGCTAGGGTGGTGAAAGCGGCTCTGAATTTTGCGTGGGTGACATGCTCATCTAGGGGATCTAGCTGGATGGGCTGAGGTATTGATTGGTCTCTTGTTCCTCTTCCTTTAGTCCTTTTTTAAGGCATATTCTGTAATAGAAGGGAAACTTGAATTAGATAGAGAGTTTAACTTGAGCTCATGCTCACTCAATGATATTAATACTGAAAGAAGGGAAAATTTTCCTAAAATGCCTCATAGCCTCTTGTCCATTAGTGTGGCGCGCTACACACCCATGCACAAGACTCTACTAGACACGACTTTTAGACTTTCTAGGACTCCGTTGAACCATAGGCTCTGATATCAAGTTTGTAACGCCCCGGGTCTGTACCCCGGATGCTACACGATGCTTACGACTAGGGGTGTACATAGGTCGGGTTAGTTCGTTTTTTTATTAAAATATAATCAAACCAATAATGTCGATTTTCTAAATCTATAAACCCAATCAAACCAATATACAATCGGTTTTTTTATTTTTGTTTTAGTCGGGTTTTTTTGTTTTTTTTTTATTTTTCGGTTTTCTCGATTTTTTTACAATATAATGTGATTGAAGAAAAAAATTAAATGTTTTCACTAAAAAGATTAAAAAAATAATGGTCATAGAGTAGTTTCAATAAAAATTAAGTTGGCAAATTACTAAGACGTCTAAACTACTATCTCTCAAAGTAATATTATGTGGATACCCAATAGTTCAATTTCTAAGTCACTAGTCACAGTAGCTTGTCTAAAAATTCCCTTCACATAAAATGTGAGCATACAAAAAAATGAAAAATTGGAGACAATTTATTAAAAAATTAACTCCATAAAGTAATTAATTATAACATAATTCCATAAAAAAAGAGAAAGAAGAGAAACAAACCTAAATCACAACTTGACAGATGAGAAAAGTAAGAGGAAAGTCAGATGAGAAAATAGTGAGAACTCTTTGAAAACTTGAAAAGTAAAATGTAACAAGTGAAGCAGTTATAGAGTTTTAGGTTTTTATATTAATATTGGGCTTTGTATTAATTTATTATTAATGGAAAAATACTATAATTAAAGGCCCAAGAATATATATCTATTTTTTGAATATAAAAAAATAATAAAAGTAATTAGAAAGTAGATTATAAGTAGTATTTTTTACGTATAAAAAATTAAAATTATATTTGTATTACGTTGGTTCGGTTTGGATTCCGCTTGATTTTATTTTTGCTAATACCAAACCAAACCAAGAATGATCGGTTTTTTTTGCCAACACCAAACTAATCAAATCAAATCAAATCATAAGTCAGTTTTTTCCCTCAATTTGGTTTGATTCATCAGTTTGGTTTGACTTAACGGTTCAGTTTGTACACCCCTACTTACGACTCTGAAAGACCACAAGCTAAACCATGACTGATATTTGTTGTGAGTACTGAATAATAACACCATAATAATAATAGTATCACTAAAATAAATGCAGAAATTAGGCTGAAGTTTTCATAAGGTTCACAACTGAAAACAAATACTGAATACTGATAAGTGAATATTGAAAACTGAACATCATTCTGAAATACTCTAGTCTAAAAGCCTCTAACTGTCTGAATATGGAATTGATGGGACAAGTCCCCAACAATCTCCGACAACTGAAAGAAACTGAACATTGAAATAATGAAATGGTATAATAACTTAATCCTCGAACTATAAGGACTCACCACTAAGTCTGTTGCTGATAGATTAGGTTGCTAAGTGGGTTCAAGAGCCTGTGCATCTGAACTTATGATATAAGACATCATAGCGCAAAAGAAAGGTATGCGTTAGTACTTTGAATGTACTGGTATGCTAAGTGAGGTATACTGATATGCATGTGTTCATAAGCATGAACAAATAACTGGCTGAGTAACATGAATATAACTGAATGGGAGTACATGTATAACTGAAACTGATGAAATACTGATTATGCAATACTGTGCACATATCTATATATATTGTGTCTGAGATCATGGTAACCCTGGATACTGAGTTCTGATAACTGAGGGACTATTTCTGACAGTCTTAATTTTGAGAAACTGTGTTGAGTTACATACTAAGCTGAGTAACTGTGTCTGACAATCCTGATTCTGTAAAACTAAATTGAATTCTATACTGAGTCTAAAACTAAAACTGTGAGAGGTAATTATCTAACCGATATGCCTCTCTCTGAACTGATTGGGGTCTAACCTGTAACCCCATCTGGAAGGGTATCAGTACTGTGCCATGGCTAAAGACACGTTGAAGAGTCACCCTCAATCTAGCAGGTGCTCTGAATGAGAATGGTGGTACCCTCAATTGGCAGGTAAGACATCTCATCAACCCTTAATCTGGCAGGTTGATGTCACAACCTATGCTGGCTACGTAGTTCTAGAACACAAGGACTACTTCTAAGAATCACACCCTCTACTGGCAGGTGAGTCCCCATCCTTAGGTTCACTCAGTGCTGAATCCTACTCCCAACTAAAATAGATATTGAACTGATTCCTAAACCGTGCTAGGCTGGACTGAACTGTTACTGATCGTGTTAACTGACTGAAATGGACTGAGTTCACTGAGTTCTGTAACTGACTGAGTACTACTGTTCATAACGTTACTAAGACTATTCTGAAGCTACTGTAATTCTAGTTAAACAGCTAGATTTTCGGGTATTGAATACCCCAGGACTCAAAAGAATGGAAAGTAAAGTATGGCATAATCTTGAAAAACATAACAATAGATACTTGTTAACAATATATTCACCTAGGCATTTTGTCAAACACTTGAGATACATAAACTTGTACATGAATGGGAACACTTGGTAATATATCATGATTTTCACTTTTAATTCACATGAGCAATTTATCAAGCACTTAGGGATTGTAATCTATACAAATGATACTAAACAACATGTAGGCATCATACTTACAAATCCCAATTTGTAAATCAAGGGCTTTCAAAATAAATACACATGATACTACACACATGATAAATAATTTATGAAACTTGAAATAAACTATGGATTAGAACATAATTTACATCATAATCATGAATACACTCAAATCCAACATGGAATTCATGAAATCAATTAACTTGTAGTTTAAAAGAGTTTCTTGAACTCCGAGGGTAGAAGGAAACCCTTGGATGATGTAACGATCCAAACTGCCCCCTAGTCGTCACACGGTGCTCGCGACCCCGAAGGACCACAAGCTAACCCATGAATGATATTTGTTGTGAACACTGAACAATAATACTTAAATAATTGCAGAATAATAGGCTAAAATGCCATAAGATTCAAAACATCTAAAATATTGATAATGAATAATAATATCTGAATCTAAAATACTATCTAAAAATCTAGTCTGAAAAGCCTCTAACTGAAACTGTCTGAAAGTGGAGTTGATGGGATAATCCCCCAACTAAATCCATCTACTAAAATACTACTAAGCTGAAGCACTAAAATAAAAGCATATCCTCAATAGATGAGGACTTACTGCTAAATCTGCTACTGCTGGCTGAATCTGGCTAAGCGCGATTAGGAACCTGAGCGTCCAAACCTATGATATGAAACATCATAGCATGAGAAACGGGTATACGATCAGTATGTGGGAATGTCCTGGTATGCTAAATGAGGTAAGACTGAATGCAAGAGTTCATATGCATGAATAATAACTGACTAAATGATATAGAGTAATTGAATATAAGAGTACATGTATACTATAACTGAGTTTTTCTGAAGTTAAGTACTGAGTTCTGATAACTATATAACTGATATCTAAAATTACTTATAACTAAATTATTGATACTGATTGACTGTGTCTGATAGTCCTTATTCTGTAAAACTGAGCTGAGTTCTAAACTGAAGACTAAAACTAAAATTGTGGAAGGTAATCATCTAACCGACATTCCCCAAATAAAAGAAAATAACTGAGCTGAGTCCAATCTATAACCCCAATTGGAAGGGTGTCAGTATCGTGCCACAGGTAAAGACACCTATTGTGGAGTCAGTCCTAACTAACGGGTGACCCCTGAGATCAGTCCTAATCTAGCGGGTGATCCCTGAGTATGTCATTCCTATCTAATGGGTGAAATCTCATAACCTATGCTGGCTATGTAGTTCTGGAGCTTACGGATTGCTTCTAAGGACCCAGTCCTAACTAACGAGTGTGCCCCCATCCCTAGGATTGCTCGGTGCTGAATCTTACTCCTAATTGAAAGACACTGAACTAAGTTCACTGAACTGGACTGGACTGATACTGATATTACTGAGTTTTCCTAAGTTCTGTAACTGATTGAATTCTACTGAGTTTTATAATGGACTGAGAGTACTACTGATCGTGACATGACTAATACTATTCTATAACTAACACTAGGTCTAAGTAACAGCTAGATTATTGGGTATTAAATACCCCCAGGACTCGATAGCATGAAAAGTAAAGCAAAGTATAACTTTGAACAATATATATATATATATATGTTCACTTGGTCATAATTCATTCATAGAGACATTCTATCAAACACTTGTAATACATTAACTTGTACATATACTAGCATGTCATGATTACATCATTTAATTCACATGGACATTCTATCAAACACTTGGGAAGCACAACTTGATGCACATAATCATGGATAACATATAAACATGGCAACTATAATGCCCAAACTTGCAACTTCATGAATTCAATATGCAATTCATATAATTTTCCCTAAATACTATTCTATTTTCATGAATCTTATCACAATCATGGATTGAAAACCAAATCAGCATCATAGATGCATTAATCACTTTATAAATTCAAGGGTTTATCAAGATAATCTCATATTTGTTATACATGTTATTTAATTTCATGAAACTTGCACTTATATCATGGATTGGAACCCAGCTAATATTATAAACATGAACTTAATCTAATTCAAACATAGAAATCATAAATACTCAATCTTTGTACTTTGAAAATGGATTCTTGGACTTCATGGGTGAAAGGGACGCAAGAATGAACATCTAACATACCTTAATTTGTGAGATTCTTGAAGTTCTTGAAGAAATTCTTAGGATTGACCTTGATTCTTGAGAGCTAGAATTTATTTTTTTGAGAGAGAACTACCTTTTGATTTTGGAAAAAAGTGAATAATGAAGGGTTTTACACGTTTTTAGGGCTTAAATACCACATCTGGGCGGAATAAAATCATGGGAAAAGACTGTTTTAACCCTGGGTGCAACTTTGATTTTTCGTAAAATTTTCCCAATCTGGACCCTGACGCGATGTGCCACTATCGCACTAGGCCACTGGAAAATTGCATGGTAGCACAGTGCTGTACAATCGCGTTGCTACCTTGGACGCGACCTGAAAGTTCACCGCGATGCGATGGTATCGCATCGGAACACTGGAAAAGGACAATTCTGAAATTAAGACTTGGAGCGAAGTACCAATATCACAGAGGTGCATTGGTTTCTGACAATTGCCATTTTGGCTCGCTCCGCGATGCGCTGATGGCTCAAGTGGTACATTGTCTTACTAAAATGGCTCTAACTTTTTGCTCGGGTGTTGGATTTGGGTGAATTTAGTATTGATGGAAAGCTTATTTAATTTCCTACACAACAAAAAGTCAAAATCTTGAAGATTCCACATGTATAAAAGTGTATTCATCTTTAAAGAAAGTCTTTGACATTTTTGGGACGAATTTAATCTAGGTAAAAGTACGGAGTGTTACAGATGAACACTTCACATACCTTGGTGCTTGAATTAGTGAAGACTGATTATGTGTTGTTGAATTTGAATTTAGATCCCCTAGGGTTTTTTCTTGAGTAAGCTTTGAGAAAGAATGAGGGATTTTGCCTTACGAGAGGCTTAATCTTGTGTTTTGAGGGATGATATAAGGTGCGAAAAGACCCATTTACCCCTCTGGACATGGAGTTTTAATGACTTATATCGCGCTCAGTGACCCGCAGCTTAACACACCACATCGGTGGGATCGACGTGATATATGATGCATCATGGCGAGTCTGTGTTGATTCACTGGAATTTCACTTTGAAGTTGAGGAAAAATATCTGTCAACGCGATGGGCGACGCAGCGCTTCGAGATCATGTCGACCCACTATTTGGTCATTCAAACTTGATTCAAATGAGGTTTAAAAAATCCAAAACTCACCCGAAAAGACCTATTGACACCCCTGATCATGGTTCAATCCAAAGATCAACACTTTAAGGTCGTAAGGATTGTGAAATAAGATTGCCAACTTATGAAGGCTAAAATAATTCTAAGTATGGATACTTAGCTGAAATTTCTAAGTCTGGGACCTCCTTTCATGCTCTAAGGGGATGAGTTAAGCTTATAATTTTGTGGGGTCTTAAGGTATATATCTACAAAAGATATGAAGCTGAATTAGACATGGAGATCACTATCTAGTCAGGATACTTTCTTACCATATCATAGCCATTAAAGTAGACTTGTGAAAGTATCCAGCATTCATTTAGATCTCATAGGTTCTGTCTCCTCATGCTTCACTTAACCAGTTCCCTTTTTATCTTTCTTTAAGGAACCACTAGTATATATTAAGGAGACTTTGCATAATTCAAGGGCCTGATGCAAGAGTTTATCTCTTCAAGTCAATAGTCATATGCTCTAAGAAACCATCCTTAATCACACCAGCATTGACTGCTACCACTTGCTTTGCCCTGCATTACAAATCAGTTGTTAGTCTTGGAAACCTATTCCAAGAGTTTCAATTAGGATCATAACGGTAAATCAACTTCTTCTTTATCCAGCTGGGTAATCTTCTTTTCTTTCTTCCTGAAATGATGAGTTTTCCCATCCTTCTCTAATGTGTTGCTGTGAAAGTACACATTTCTCCTGAGTGACCATCCTCTACATATTGTGAGCATAAGTGATCATCCTTGCCTTTTACATATCTAACAACATAGTTAGAACTTTTACCTTGATAGTTGTACTCTGAGCTTCTTCTGCTATTTGGATCTTGACAGATGATAGTAGTGAGAGCTTGTGATGAAGACGTTCACTTAAGGTCTTTTTCAAGCTCAGTTCTTACTCTAATAAATTCCCCTTCAAGAATAGAGTTTCTTTCAAGAGAAGAAACCATATTTACTTTAGCTTCAGCTACTTCTCCTTCCAACTGAAACTATATACTACTTCCTTCAGCTTTACCTTTGGAGCTGACTTGGTAATTTCACTTAATTGTTTACTCAGGAGATCTTTCTCACATGAAAGATTCCTCCAGGTTGCCTGATGCTCAGCCACTTGCACACTCAGTTCAGCCCATTTTTCTTCACATTTTTCCAGTTCTACCTTCAGCGTTGCCTTTACATTGGTGATTTTAGTCACCTGAATACCCAACTCAATAAATTCTTCCTCATATTTTTAAAGGGATTTGTTTAGACTCTCTTTGTCTTCAGCAAGCTCATTCAAGGATCTAATTAGTACAGAGGCAAAAGATATTAACTTATTGAGGGAGTAATCCTTCAGATTCTCTTTGATATCCAGAAGAGTCATAGGTTTATCTTCATTTTCATCAGTATTTTCCATCAAAGAAACGAGTGAGTCTAAGATTTATACCTCTTCTTCCATTACCACCATGGAGGTGTCTTCCCTTTGCTCAGATTCATCCGAGTCACTTAATGAATTACCCCAGCAAGCTGCAAGCACCTGACTTTCAACCTTGTTAGCTTCAACTTTCTTGTTATTCTTCACAATAACCTATTGCTTACCTCTCTCCTTATCAATAGTTTGTTTGATATGTTTCTTATTCTCAACCTTGTGCATTAGAAAATCCTTGACGTAATGACCCAACTTTCCACACTTGTGACAAGTACCATTGCCCTTTCCTTCATTGAAATGCTTGTTAGATTTACCCCTTCTAGATAAAGCCCCTGACATCTTCAAGGCTTTGAGCACCATTTTTGCAATGTAAGATGTTTTATCCTATTCCATTTCATGAGTATCCTTTGTGTCCTTCAAGACTAAATTCTTTTCTTTTTTAGGCTCATCCTTTAATGTTTCTAGTTTATTTATCATCTCATAGGTTTTAAGACTCCTTATGAGTTCATCCATGGTTAGCTTATTTAGATTCCTGGCTTCAGCGATGGCATCAACTTTGCTTTCCCACATCTTTAGAAAAATTCTCAAGATTTTTCTAACCTACTTGTGAGTTGAAATAACTTATCCAAGACAATACAACTCATTAGTTATTACAGAGAACCTGGTGTGCATCTCTTGAATGGACTCCCCTTCCTGCATATTGATTTGTCAATATCTCTACCTTAGACTGCTTGACCTGAGTAGTTCCTTTATGGGCTATCTGAAGATAATCCCAGATCTATTTGGCAGTTTTATAGGTAAACATCCTATTGTATTCATCGGGACCAATACCATACACAAGGATCTTCTTAGCCTTGTAGTTCTTTTTTATTTTTTTCTAACAATATCATCAAAATCCTTTTTTGTTTTAGGAACATGTGAAGTTACATCGCCAATCTTCACTGCTTTGTAGGAACTAAAGGGTCATCCTCTATGACATCCCATAGCTCTGAATCTTTAGCCATGATGAAGTGATGCATTCTTGTCTTCCACCACCCATAATATTCACCATTGAATCTTGGAGGTCTGGTGGTTGATTGACCTTCTTCTAGATTTGGAAGAGTAGCCATTTCTCAAGATCCTTCCAAAGTGTTAAGACTTTTTATGGAAAACCTTACTCTGATATCAAATAAAAAGTTGCAGTGGGTTGCTCCTCAACTCAGGGACCAGTTTCCAGATGAACTCACACAACAAGAACTAGGAGAAATATAAACTAAGAAGTGAGGGAATAAAGTAAATAGCAAACACAAGGTTTTCTAGGTAAAAACTCCTTGCTCAAGGGAGAAAAATCATGACCAGCTTCCAGGATTTATCAGCTCCACTATATCCAAGCAACTTTTTGAATACAGACTCCAAGGATTAACATCCTAATCCTTTGTCTCTTAGAAATAACTTTATTACAAGGAAACACAAGCATTAACGCTACTGCTTCAACCTCCAGCTAACTCTAACTGGACACACCATGCTAACTCTAGCTTGAACAATCACATAACTCTAGATGATTACAAAGGAAAGGTTTACACCTCAATACCTACTAACAATCGTAAGCAAATCTAGGCAAACGTTTAAGAGAAAAGTACAAAGACTCAAATACAATAAGAAAATAAAGATACAACTCGATGAGCAATTAGTTCCCTGTTGCTCACTGAAGTCTTTGATTTACGACTTCGAAAAGATATTTTATTGTAAGTGGAAGCGTTGATTTTCTTATTGAGGAAGATGATCAGTATTATGCTACAAGAAAATTAATCAGTATTATGCTACAAGAAAACCTAGGAAAGGTCACATTGGTTGAGGCAAAAAGGTGGCAGCAACTTTTCCACCAACTTTAGTACTTTACGTCAGTTGTGGCAATTGACTGTGATAGTGACAGTTGAGTCCAACCTATTCCGTAAGCAGTAACTTGTCATCACAATACCTCCAGGAAATAGGTGTCACGACTTGAGCTGAGTTCCTGGCCACGATGGACATTCCGAACCACGAAGTCCCGACTGAACCCTTAGCGTACTATCATAAGCATAATTCATATATGAATTAAAGTGCAAAAGATATAAAGAAATTAAGGAAATTTTATAATCAAATCATGTCAAAAGTGTTATGACAATACAATAAGCCAAGTCTTATCTATGAAGCCTCTACTGAATACTAACTGTCTAGGTCGGGACAAAGGCCCCGCGGGATCATAGACTAAAAGGAGGCAACATATGAGTAAATGCCTTCCAAAAGATAGATGGTTCACCAATTCTGTCATTATCCCTAATATTCTACTGATGTGATGGACCACGAGACTGTGCCTCAAAACCTGTATTGAGGGGGGGGCAATACTTGAAAAGTATTGGTATGCGGAATAATCCAAAAATAATGCATTATTCATGTAAAATAATCGAGAGCATTGGGAAAAAAAATTATCATAATGTATGTAAAAACGTATGGGCATAATTAAAAGAGCTTCAATTCATACTTGTAAAACATTGACTCAACTCTTTTCTTTAGTTCTGAGCTATGTGGTACACCCTACATTTCTAAAATCACACAGACTATATGAAATCCGCCCTTAACTCGATGGTCAAGCCCCTAATCCAAGTTTGCCACAAGGATGGTCCTACATACTATTCTAGTATACTAGTGCCCAGGGGAAAGTATACATTGGTCATTCCCAATCATGTCTCCTGAATCGACAAAATTCAATTTTTAGCAACGAGCTCTTACACTCAAATGCCTTTTTTGGGTAACTATCTAACTTTCTTTAAGTCCAATTTTAGTCTTTCAAATCATGCTTCATGCTTAAAATGAAATGTTTATTTACTTCTCATATCAAGTTCACCTCATAATAGGTATCGTCATACCGATACTTGCAACTCATATCATATCATAACATATCTATCGCCCTTTTTATTCAAAAACATGTTACTGACCACCAAAAGATTACATATCATATGAGAGTTCTTATTTCAAAAGTATACTGAAACTTATGGAAAACACTCTCTTTTCAAGTCTTTAACACGTAGTGGCCAATTCTTTTATTAATCACATGCAATTTCTTCATTAGGACACAAAAAACTTTAGAATGAGAAATACCTTTTTGAAAACGTGCAACACAACAATGCATAATAGTTAAAAGAGGCATTTAAAATTCAAGAATTGTCATCATTCATAAAACAGCTCCAACATTAGTCACACATAAATCTCATGATTAAAAAGAGGACTTATAGTTCCTTCTCTCAAACCCATTTCACAATTCATAACATGTTAAGACCATAAATTTCATCATGGGAGAGAAAATTTCACAATCATGCTCATAAATAACTTTTTGAAAATCATAACATATATATACATGAATATAACTCAAGTTCATGGAAAAAATCCATAATAAATGCATACTTTCATCAAAACAGGTTCATGATGCATGCTCTTCAAACGGTTTCCAAAATCCATTACATATACATACATATACATCTTTAAATCTTGTTAAAATATTAAACTTACACCTTTGAGAGTTAGGATAGTCCCACATACTTTTTTACGAAAGAAAATTAAATAATAACCTTGAGTTTGAAATCTACATGCTTAAGAAGTGAGAAATCCCTCCTTGGTGATCTTGAGAGGAAGAGAATGAGGGTTTGGAGGCTTTAAATGGGTTTTGGAACGAACTTAGGGTTATATGACGGATTGGGGAAATTATGGGGGTTGAAGGACTTTCTGCCCATGAAAATCAAAGAGAAACGCGAGTTTTAGCATTGCAGTCCGTGCTACGGCAAAATTACGGAGCACAAGGTCTGTGCCACGCTGCCCATCACGGAACACAGGGTCTGTGTCACATCGAAATCGCACCCTCACTGTTTCCTCGTAAAAATGCTTATAATTTTTCTCTCGGGTATCAGATTAAGGCGAAATCGGATGCATTAAAAAATAAATCAATTATTTATAATTTGGTGGGTATTAAGCTCCAAAATTTCATATATTCCAGAAGTTATACACGTTCAAAGTGGACCCTAGTAGAATCGAATACCAAAATTTGATTGATAATAAAAGTTCTTAACTCAACTTCACTCTAAGTGTTTCCTACAAACACACTTTACCTCGAAAGCACTTTACACACTAGATAAATGATCATAACACTTATATTTACATAGAAATAATTAAATTTGAATTTATACACTTAGGAATAACGGTTCAAATTCTAACCCGAAGATGCGGGGTGTGTCCCAAACAATAAGTTTGTCAATCATCAAAACTGAAGACCTAATGATAAGAATTTTATCAACCAAGGACCTAATGATAACATTTTTATCGACCAGGCAATCAAATTTATAGTCTACACTAGACATTGAAGCTCGTGCTCAGCACGAGCCCAATATATATTATTTGTTGTCCTAATTTATGTGACACAAATATAATTTAGATAATCAATCATTAAAATAATTTATATTTTTAGTTATGGTGATTTATAATGCTTTTTCTTCTATTCCATTTTAAGTGACACAGATATAAGTTCGAGAGTCAATCGAATATTTTATATTTTTAAGTTGTTAAATATGTGAGTTATAATGCTTTTAGCATAAATTTTCAATAAGTTATGTGTTCCTCTGTCCCATTGTAATTTCTGTAGCACTAATATAATTTCGAGAGTCAAATAAATATTTCATGTTGACATATCATTCTGTGTATTTTATCTTTTTTTATGAAATATTATTAAATTTTTAATGTTTAGATGACCATAAAAATTAATTAGGGCGCAATGAAGCAGACATGTCTTATAAAACTTATAACAACTAATTAGAAGTAATAAAACAAAATTATTTATAAGAAATACATGTGAAAAACATTTGAATGGGTCTCATATAAGATATCTAATTAATTAAAATATCGAGAATTAATTTATCATTTTATGTTTATTTTGTTTTTTTTATTAAATATTATTAATTTGTTAATATTTAAATAACTTATAATAATTAATTAGGAGGTGATATAGTAAAATTACGATTAAAGCAGCTGAAAAAGGTAATACAAACCATCAAGAGTTAATTTATTATTTTATTTCTATTTTATCTTCTTTTTCAAAATGAATTATGGGGATATGATAAAATCACGTCTTAAATGACCTATAACAATGATATAATGAAATTACAATAATAAATACTTGTGAAAAAATTTAAATAAATCTCATATAAGACATCAAGTAGAAATAAAATGTGAACAATTAATTTATCATTTTATATTCATTTATCATCTTTATTAGGGATATATAATAAAATAACGATTGAAGTAGCCGAAGAAGCAGGCAACACAAGCACACGTCGAAGAGGCGCCTACTTATTGCCATTAGTAAGTAATAATAATTAGGACTGTTGTGATTGAATTCCTCTTCGCTGTTTTTTTCTTCTTGTAGAATAGTGATTCGATCAATTGACAAAACAACATTCACGAGAATGAATTATTTATGTGAGATGTTTTCGAAAAGTTGGTGATAAATGCAAAATCTATGCAATGTCGCAAGTACTAGGCAATTTTAAGGTGAGGAGAACATGCGCAACACTTCCTGTGAAGACTATCACAACAACAACGATAAACTATCACAACAATAACGATAATTATACCTCGGTCTCAAATAGATTGTGTTAACACACACGTTTTAAAGGTTACAAGAGAGCCTGTGATCGTATCAAGAAGTTGTAGCTATGTGATGTGAATTTTCAATAGAGAAATGAGTTGTAGTCTAGGAGAATTCTTTAAATGCACAACAGCATAAATATAACATGGAAATGATTCAAAACCAGAGCCTTTGGAAACAAATTACATTATAATACATATTATGGGAAGTACACTCATGCCTTTCAGAACATATCTGTTCTGACTTCAAACTCTACTTTACATCATTTACCCCAATAAAGAACGATTTTATTACATTCAAACTCTAACGACAAATACTAGGTAGGAGGGAGGTAGTAGGGGGGCAGGATACGATCAACCCACAGATCTTACTTGTGATTTCTTCAATGTCCCATAGTGATCATGCAACGCAGGCTTTCCCCTTTCAGCATCAAGTCAAATGCTTTGTTGATCTCTGTAAATGGTACTTGCTGGGTGATGAATTTCTCCAGCTCTAGTTCCTGAAAATTTTCCAACACACCAATTAGCTTAACTTGGACCAATTATCTCAGACAAAAGACGATAACATAAGGTTTAACTTCAATGCTCTGACGGTGGTTAGTGTATATAAGTAAATATTATTGTGTAAGGATCACCTTATTCATGTACATGCCCACCACAGATGGGAGGTCAGTTTTGGGCTTGTAGTTGCCAAAGAAGGTGCCCTTGAGTGTCCTCTCATTCAACAGATTCATGGGATTCGTTTTGAATGCGTCGTCTTTGTTTGGCACGCCAACAAGTACAGCCACACCCCAACCCTGTAAATCAAATATGTCATAAGATTGGGACACTTACATTTGAGTCAAAGAGATGGATGGAGGAAAGATTAAAAAAGACAAGAAGTTACATCATGAACACATTCAAAAGCAGAGATCATAGCATTAACATTTCCAGTACACTCAACACTCCGGTCAACACCTCCATCGGTCATCTCAGCTATCACCTGAAAATCATCGCGCAAACCTTAGGATTCCAAGAAGTTACAAACATTTCTAATAATATGCTATATTCAGTAGAAACAAGATGGACATGCGAGAGACGGACAAACCTCCTGGACAGGCTTATCATAATCTTTTGGATTCACACATTCTGTGACACCAAAGTTCTTGGCTGCAGAAATTTAAAAGGAGAGCAGAGAATGAAGAAATTTGTAAGGATCAACTAAGGACACTATATTCTTGTTCATTGATAATCGATGCACTCACCAGAATCGAATCTGCTGGGATTCAAATCAATGCCAATGATCCTAGAAGCCCCAGAAATCCTAGCTCCTTCAGCAGCCTAATAATTTTGTCAAAATGAAAGGGAAATCGTTCTCAAATTGCATGTGATTATAACAATGCAAATTATATAAGAAAAATAGAGGGTGAATTGTGTACTTACAGCAAGGCCAACAGCTCCCAAGCCAAAAATAGCCACAATAGAACCTCTAGTAGGTTTGGCAACATTCAGAGTTGCACCAAGACCTTCAGAAAACATGAACTCCATCAGACAATATCTAATTAGTATAATAAAATCTTTCACTAATTGTGACAATCCTGTTTCATTAACAAATGAGTAATTGGATATAGTTCAAAAACCGGTTGATATTCCGCAACTCAGGACACAAACTTTGTCAAGGGGTGCCTGTGGATCAATCTTGGTGACACAGCCAGAATGAGCAACAGTGTATTCACTAAAGGTGGACGTTCCAACAAAGTGGTAAATTGGCTTCCCATCCTTGGAAAATCTTGTTTGACCATCACTGATCATAACTCCCCGGTCTGTATTTATTCTTAGGAGGTCGCACATGTTGCTTTCCGCTGATTTACAGTGACGACATTGCTGGCATTCTCCAGTGAACACAGGAAGAACATGATCTCCTGGTTGGAGATCTGTAACACCTTCACCTACACTCTCCACAATTCTACAGCCACATAAATGGAAACATGCTTTAGAATATGCTGAGTATAAGTTATAAAAAAATAATTTAAGAAAACCAAGTTAAAAGGGTCATACCCTCCAGCTTCATGTCCGAAAATGCGAGGAAATAGAGGTGTTTGCCCCTGCAACAAAGAGAAAATTTCAAATCAATAAATACACCAGCAAGATGGAAAAATATGCAAAAGGTTGAGACGAAACATCGTTAAAACAAGAAACATTAGAATATTCCATTCAACGAACCAAAATGATAGCCAAACGAGGTATTGGCAGCATGAAGAATTAAAAGCACACAACAATAAGAACATACCTAGTGTAATCTCACAAGTGGTAAACTCACTAGTGGGGTCTGGGAAGGGTGGTGTAAATGCAGCTTCATCCCTACCTTAGGCTGTTTCCTTAGAATTAAAAGCACACATGAAGCGATATAAAACAGAGAAGTCAACTAAAATCATGTAGAAACCAAAGTTCACACAATTATGTAACTACATGATGGTTAGGATCCCATTCTATAGAAATCATCGATTCACGTACATGCTAATGATTGTAAGTCTGTAATCCTTACAATTCAATTAGCAATACCACTGTGGAAGAGTGCATATGATGATCTAAAACACACAAAATTGTTGAGACATATGCCAAGAAGTGTCCAACAACTGATTAAATTATAAATCTATCACCTGATTAAATTACAAATCTATCACAGCAAGCGGAAGCTCTAAAAATACCTTAGCTTCCCAGAAGTAAACATCAGTGTGGCACAAGGAGGTGTAAAGAATCTTGAGGCGAACTTCATGTTGCTGTGGGGGTGCCACATCCACTTCTTCAATTACCAATGGCTTTCCGGCTTCCCATGCAACCGCAGCTGCACACATTTACATCCACAACACAATCTTATCAAAATCTATCAAAAGTGCATGAAAACAACCTAAGCTAGCGTTTGGCCATAATTTTAGATCAAATTTTGAAATCTGTTTTTGAGAGAAATTTCACTTTCACTCGCATAAGTTCAAACTTTTTTCAAAGTAATGTGTGTCCAAACAAAACTTCAAGTTCCAAAAATTACAACTTGACTTAAATTTTCCAAGTTTCAATTTTCAACTTCAAAATCTATGGCCAAACGGAAGCTAATCTAATCAATATTTGTTCCAATAAGGACACCAAAAATGAAGGCAAACGGATTAATTTTTGGGAATTAAGGTTGAACACACTCATAACTACACAGGTAAAAGAGATACATCCCTACAATGAGGTATTCATAAACACACATGACAAAATCCCTCTGTTCTTTTCCGAAAAAATGGACACAACTTCCGGATTAGGTCTCATGCATCAATTATTATTATTGTTCAGGAACATAAGTTGTAATTAGAGAGCTACTTTAAAAAAAAAAAAGAGACTAGTACTAAACAACATTCAAAAGAATGGTTATTAAACAACTAATCAAACTTAACAAACTTCATCCAATGAAGCATAGGAGAAATTGCAACCTTTATAGGGTGGTATGCATGCAACCTTTCCTCTATAGGTAGAGAGGAGAGCACGTGAAATAAAATAAAATCATTTATGTATATATTTTTAAAAATTGATACAATATTATATTTCAATACATGCTATAAGAAGATTAAAATGGTGCACTGGCCGAGTGTTAAGAGTTTTAGGGATCAATTCCTAGTTATAAGTTTTTTTCCAGAGATGCACCATGTTCTAGAAATACTGAATTCGACTCTGTTTCTTGATAGACCTCCGCTCAAGTACAACATATCACGCCAGCCTTCAGTAAACCACAAACATTAGGCTCCAGAAAACCCAAAAGGAAATCAGAAAATAGAAAAAGAGGTAAAACAAGATTGATAAAATCTCATTAGTAACAAAACGATGTGATCGGCAGCAGGATCATAGGACAAACACAATCACAAAAAAAGAAAACCAAAACAGAAGAAAGAATTTCACCTTTGCAGCGAATGACCTGACCAGCAGTACTCATTGCTGTTTGGTATATATTAACTTGAATTAAAATGATGTGTTTTCTTGAACTAAGTGGCATTTTCTTCTTTTATTTATATGTGTTATATATAGAGTAAGTAGAGATGTAAACCATGGGCGAAAGTGGAAAGTTGATAACTCCGCACCGCCAGAATAGTGAGGGTAAAAGAAAAGGAAGAAAATGGTCTATTGAATACGTTAGGTTCGGGAAAGTGTACACTTTTGGCCACGTCATTCAATGGCTTTTTCTACATTTTGGACTTTTTCAATACCCACCTGTCTTCTTCTACTACACCTCTCTGTTTTTCTTTTGCCTTTTCTTGGGAACTCCCTAGTTAACCCAATCCTGCCATGTATACAGCACTATACCAAAATATTTATTCACATGCCACTGAGGCATATGATGAGCCAAGTGTAAAAATACTCTTCACTCTCAATTTCATTTGGCACCTTTTTTAAAAAAAAAAATTATCCTAAAAAATTCATATTTTCATAATTTAAAATAATTTAATTTTAAAATTTTTTATTCTTAATAAAATAATTTATAATCATACAAACATCCATGATGTGTTTTAGACTATAACATTAAAATAAATTCTTAAACTTTATGTTATGTAAAATAGTGTCACATAAATTGAGGCGGAAGAATACTTGTTTTAGGACTTTCAAGAGAGAGAGCTTCCAAGTATTATTTTCTGATCCATATTTGAGAAGACGAGGCAATTGGTATTTATATCGCAAACCATTCCACTAAAGCTTGTTAGTTATTTACATGGTGAATCAAGAGTAATATGGGAAGAAGAAGAAGTAGACCAGATGATCATCAACGAAAACCTTCAATATGGTGTTATTGAAAAATTATCTTATGAATAGCTAGACATTTAGGATCTGCATCGATTAATACCTAAACAATGTGATTGAAGGATGAATGTAATATTGGGTTATGTAGCAATAGGCATGTGCTAATAAGAGCATCCACTTTAGAGGATTATGTTAATCTGCTCTTGAAACTAGCTTTCTATATCATGCATAAGGGATGGACGTATCTAATGAAGTAATGACCCTTCAGGTCATTTCTCGTATTTCGCTTATTTTCGTCGTTAGAGCTCTTCTATTGATGCCCCAAGTCATTTATGACATGCTGGAACTGATGGTTCGGTTACTTGGCAGTTCGTTTGGTTTTTTAGAACCATTTCTCCATTTAGAAAACTTCATTGGTTCCAAATGGCAATCAAGCAAAAACTTCAGTAAAACATCCTCAAATAGAAAATCCGACTTCCCCAACGCATCCGGAATGTCAAAATCAGTATAGTTGTATATCTCGTTTGCTCACATTGACTCCGGATGCATCCCCAGACATTGACCGAAACCTAGAATCAAATTTCAAGTTTCAGTTGTCGTCTATAGAGGCTGGAGATACTGCGATCACAGGAGTCCTAGTGCAATCACGATGGCCGCAATCGCGGCAAGCGCATGTGCACGATCGCTACTCTTGAGGGCCTGGGCAAGGCGTATTTAAGTGCAGTCTTGGCCTAAAATTAGTCATTCCTTCATTGTCTTGAGCCTCTAAAACCCTAATGGAGAGAGTAGTCTTTATGGTGTGTGTTGGGTGTTAATTAGGAGCTTAAACAACTTGCATATTCATTAAGATTTCTTTTAATTTTAGTGTTAAATTCTTGATTATTAGACCAAAAAATCCCTAATGGCTTGAGGCTTGATTTAGCCACAAATATGGTTGTTTTGCACAAGTTTCTTGAGGTTTATAACTCTCTAATGGTAGTTCTATATATGGGACCCACTTGGGAGTTTTTGGTGTCGTTTTGTACCCGAAGCACAATGGTGCAATATGGGTGTTGATACTCTCGTAATAATGCTTATATTATGTTTTTGATAGCTTGGCTTATTTAAGAAGCTTCGATGAAAGGGAAAGCAAAGATTGTTAGTTTGTGAGCTACATTTGAATTCGAGATAGGTTAGGCTTACTCGTAGTTAGATTGAGCTTTATTATTGTATGACTTTGATATCTTGAAAAGATTGGGCGGGTTCTTAGAGGTTGAATTGGTATATGGTAATGTTTGGGTTTAGTTGAATCACTTAGGCCTTGAACACATTAAGTATAATAATTGACCCATAGTCTAGAACCTTGGTTAGTTGGACTTGTTATCTCATAAATAGCATGAGAATGCTCTAGTTTCTCTAGTTAGAAGAAAGTAACTTATTTATTAATCCTAAGAGTCGGTTGACCTAGATATGCCTAGTTGTGGATTTGACCTTAGAGGTTTGGATAACTTAAGAGGAATACTTGGGGATGGATTATCCTATAGAACTAGTGTAACGCCCCAAATCTAGTACCCGAAATGCTACACGGTGCTCATGATCCCGAAGGACCACAAGCTAACCCATGACTGATATTTGTACCTATATACTGCATAAAATACTTTATAATGCGGAAACATGAACTGCAAGGCCATAAGGTTCAATACTGAACATGATCTAAATGATATAACATCTATGTGGGGTAATAGAATACCCAAAACAAAACTAAACATACTGAAGTTTGAAACATGATAGTCTAGAAAGCCTCTAACTGACTGAACTGTCTGAGTAAGGAGTTGATGGGACATGTTCCCAACTAACTCCAACTAATAAAATAATTACTAAGATAATAAAATGATGATTATGTCCTAGAAAGATGAGGACTCGCTGTTAACTCTAACTACTAAAACAGGAATCTACTGCTGATCTGGAGCTCGTATCTCTAACCTATAGTGTAACATAAAAATAAAGTACCATAGCGCAAATGCGTCAGTACAATGGAATGTACTGAGTATACATATGAGGTAGGCTGAATGCATGGGATTCAAATGCATGAACAATAATAATAACTGACTAACTGTCATGAGCGTGAGAATACATGCATGAGACATAACAACTGACACTAATACTGTGATAACATGATTACTGAATCTGAATATAACTGATAACATGAGTGAATGTATCTGACAATCCTTAATCGGATAGAACTATCTGAGTTCTGTACTGTATCTGAGTTGACAGTATCTGACAGTTCTGAATTTTGAAGAACTATCTGAGTTCTCTTACTGAGACTGATACTGGGACTATGGGAGGTATTCATCTAACCGATATGCCCCAAATGATGCATTATAGATGAATTGGGGTCCAATCTATGCCCTGATTGGAAGGGTGTCAATACCGTGCCACTGGTAAAGACAACATGTGAGTGACCCTAATATAATAGGTAACTCTAGTGAGAACGGTGGGAACCCTCATATAGCAAGCTAAGCCACCTCATCTACCCTCATATAGCAGGCTATAATGTCTTAACCTATGCTGGCTACATAGTTTTGGAACGCAAGTATTGCTTCTAAGAATCACACCCTCATAAAACAGGTGAGTTCCCATTCTTGAGTTTGCTCGGTGCTAATTTCTACTCCCATCTGAATAGACACTGAACATGATTTACTAAACTGAACATGGACTGAGTTACTGAATTCCATTGACTGACGGAATACTACTGATATCTGACAACTGACTGAGTTCATGAGATCATGGAGATTTTCTGAGTCATAAGATTGTCTGAAGTCTAAGGATCATAGCTTGACTGAGAGTATCGTGAAAACATGACATGGATCTAGGCACACAACTAATGTTTCAGGTACGAGTATCCCCAGGACTCAATAGAAGGAAACTGACCAAGCATAACTTACTTGAACATATAACTAACATCATAATCCATAATATATTTATAGAAGCATTTCATCAAAACATGTGATACGCATAGCTTGCACATACATGGGGATTTCATGGTATCATGCTAGTTAGGCACTTTTCCTTCATCTAGGCATTTAATCAAACATATTATAGGCATCGTACATGTAAACATCATTGTACAATAATTAAACATCATGGTTCAATTCTAATTTCATCATTCAAGGGTTTAATCATAGGTATGCATGAATCTATATCCATAATAATGTAATCCACATAGAGTTTATCACCCAACATGGAGTAGAATTCAATTTCTCATTCTCAACATAAACAAAACAAACCCAACTTGAAATTCATAAAGAAATTCATAAACTTAAACTTAGAAAAGATATTCTTGGGCTTCATGGACAAAAGGAGTCCATGAATGAACACTACGCATACCTTAGTTCGTGATTTCGTGAAGATTGACGGAGAAACTTTCTTAGAATTGGATCTTCTATGAAAACCCTAGATTGTTCTTGAGAGGTTTTTGAGAGAAGAGAATGTATTTTTTGGTGAAAAGTGGCTGAATCACTTGTTAAAGGGCTTAAATAGGGGTGGGAAGTTAATCCTTTTAACCTTGGACGCGTCATTTAATTTCAGTAAAATTTTCCCAAACTGAACCCCTGGCGTGCCGCGGCGCTATCGCACCGCATCACTGGAATTTGACAATTGAGAAACTGAGGGATGGCGCGACACGGAGCCATTACGTTGCCCCTTCTTTTGCGACCTGAAACTTTGGCGCGACACGGGGAAAATCGCGCTAAGACACTGGAAAAAGAACAATTCTGAATTTGGGCCCTGGTGCGATGCGCCATAATCATGGAACCCTACTGGAATTTTCCAAATTCCATTTCCTCTTGTGGTGCGGCGCATCGTGCCACTAACTAATATGGCGCTGTTTTACGACGGGAACTTGAAATAGTCGTAACTTCTGATCCGGTTATCAGATTTGGGTGAAACTTATATCGATGGAAATCTTATTGAATTGATCACATGTCAAAATGGGAAAATCTTGATAATTTCTCATGGAATAACCATCATTAAATTTAGAATCTAATACTAGACATTCTAGAGATGAAATTAGCTAGGAACAGTACGGGGAATTACAATATCTCCCCCTTGAGAACATTCATCCTTGAATGAGACTGACTGAAAGGGGAGAAAATAAGACTAACATACTTACTGAACATGAATAACTGGAACATGATCTCATGACTGATAAGCTGAACATATAATACTGAACATGCATATCTGATGCATGTGTAACTAATTCATGAATGCATAACTGAGTGTTCTGAAGAACTAAGTTTCTTATAATGAGAATGCATGTCTGATGCATAATTACATAACTAAACTAATACATATGTGCATGACTGAATATGCAATGGTACTTGATACCAAGATTATAATGAAAACGTGAGCATGAAACTACATACCAAGTTTTGTGATGAACACTGAACATGAAACTAAGTAAGCTTAAGGAGAACTGTTACCTTGAGCTTGATCTGAGTTGGCGAAGAAGAGGTGAGGATACTTGGTATGCATGTATGCCTCTGCTTCTCAAGTATCTCCCTCGATGGACTGATTTCGCCAAAGAACCTTAACTAGAGAGACTTCTTTGTTCCTCAATCTACGAGTCTGATAGTCTAGGATTTCAATTAAAATCTCCTCATAAGAGAAACTGTTCTGAACATTAATGCTCTGAATAGGGACTACAACTGCTGGGTCACCTATGCACTTTTTGAGGAAAGATACATGGAAGACTAGACTAACTAAGGCTAGATTTGAAGGCAAATTCGAGCTCATAAGCTACCTTGACGAATCGACTGAGAATCTTAAAGGGACCAATATATCGGGGACTGAGTTTCCCTTTCTTGCCAAACCGCTTCACTCCCTTCATGGGAGAGATCTTTAGATAGACATAGTCACCAATCTCGAACTTAAGATCTTTTCTACGAACATCTGCATAAAACTTCTATCGGCTCTGAGCATCCAGGAGTCTTTCTATGATCAACTGGACTTTTTCTAAGGCATTGAATACTAAGTCAGGCCCTATTACTGAGGCCTCACTAACTTTGAACCAACTATTTGGAGATCTATATCTCCTACCATAGAGAGCTTCAAATGGAGCCATCCGAATACTTGAATAATAGTTGTTGTTGTATCCAAACTCTATCAAAGGTAAATGGTCATCCCAACATCCCTTGAAATCGATTGCACACGTCCTTAGGATATCTTTTAACGTTTGAATGGTCCTTTCTACTTGACCATCTGTCTGAGGATGAAAGGTTGTACTAAGATGAGCTTGGGTACCAAGACCCTTTTGGAATGCTTTCCAGAAATAAGAGGTGAACTGGGTACCTTTATCTGAGATAATAGATAGCGAAACACCATGAAATATAAGCAACTCCTTGATGTAGAGTTTGGCATAATACTCAATTAAATAAGAGGTATGGACTAGAAGAAAATAAGCTGATTTGGTCATTCTGTCTACAATAACCCAGACTGAATCATGCTGATGATGATTTCAAGGTAAACCCATCACGAAGTCCATGTTCACAACTTCCCACTTCTAAATAGGAATACTAAACTCCTGCATGGACCCACTAGGCTTCTGATGCTCTATCTTAACCTACTGACATGCAGAGCACTTAGCCACAAACTCTGCAACGTCTCTCTTCATCCCACTTCACCAATAGATTTCTTGCAAGTCGCGGTACATCTTTGTGGCCCCTTGATGAATAGAGTAGTGTGCACCATGCGCTTCTGTAAGAATATACTACCTTAAGTCATCTACACCTGGAACACAGAGACGATCCTAACAACGAAGAACACTATCTCCCCCTTGGGAGAAAACCTCTATTTTCAGATCCTGGACTGACTCTTTCAACTTGACAAGGCTGGGATCTCTATCTTGCTTTTATTTCACCTCAGAAACTAGAGATGATTTTGAACTACTCTGAACCCATATATCACCCTCTTTTGTATCGATTAAGCGAACGCCTAGTCTGGAAAGCTGATGGACTTCCTGAGCTAAATTTTTCTTATTGTCCTCAACATGAAAAACACTACCCATGGATAGTGAACTGAAAGCGTCGGCCACTACGTTGGCCTTGACCGGATGATAGATGATACTCATGTCATAATCTTTCAAGAGCTCTAACCACCTTCTCTGATGAAGATTGAGATCTTTTTGAGAAAATACATACTGAAGACTTTTATGATCAGTGAAGATATCTACATAAACTCCGTAGAGATAATGCCTCCAAATCTTCAAGGCAAAGACTACAGTTGCTAACTCAATATCATGAGTAGGATAATTCTTCTCATAGGGCTTAAGCTGCCTGGAGGCGTAGGCTATGACCTTACCATGCTGCATGAGGACATAACCCAAGCCTACTCTGGATGCATCATAATACACTACAAAGCCATCTAGACTATCTGGAAGAGCTAATAATGGATCTGAGGTGAGTCGAGTCTTCAACTCCTGAAAACTCTTCTCGCAAGGATCTGACCACTAAAACTTGACTTTCTTCTGAGTCAATCTGGACATAGGGGATACAATAGAAGAAAATCCCTCAACAAACCGCCTGTAATAGCTGGCCAAACCTAAGAAACTCCTGATATTTGATGGAGAGATAGGGCGAGGCTAGTTTTTTACTGCTTTGGTCTTTTGAGGATCAACCCTAATGCCATCACTGGAAATGATATGACCAAGGAATGTGACTGACCTTATCCAAAACTCGCACTTACTGAATTTGGCAAATTGCTGATGATCTCTGAGAGTCTGAAGTACTACTCTGAGATGGTCTGAATGATTACACTCACTATGAGAATAGACCAGAATATCATCTATGAAGACTATGACGAACATGTCCAAGTACTACTTGAACACATGGTTCATCAAGTCCATGAAAGCAGCTGGCGCATTGGTAAGACCAAATAACATGACTAGGAATTCGAAGTGACCATATCGACTATGGAAAGCTATTTTTAGAATGTCACATTCTCTGACTCTGAGCTAATGATAGCCGAATCTGAGGTCTATCTTAGAGAAATAACTGGGACCCTGAAGTTTGTGAAACAATTCATCGATTTTGGGAAGAGGATACTTGTTCTTGAACATGACCTTGAGTTGACAGTAGTCTACATACATCCTAAAAGAATCATCTTTCTTGCGCATGAATAATATTAGTGTGCCTCATAGAGAAATGCTGGTCCTGATAAATAACTTATCTAGGAGATCCTTCAATTGTTCTTTTAGTTCTCTGAGTTCTGCTGGTGCCATTCTATATTGCAGAATAGATATAAGCTGAGTATCTAGAAGAAGATCAATGCCGAAGTTTATTTCCCTATCGGGAGGAATTCCTGAAAGATCTTCGAGAAAGACATCTAAATATTCATTCATTACTGGGACTGATTCAAGACTGGGAGTTTTAGAACTAGTATCCCTAACTCGAACAAGATGATAAACACATCCTTTAAATATCATTTTTTGTGCCCGAAGGTAGAAAACAAGCTGACCTCTGAAAGTGGATACACTACCCTTCCACTCTACGACGGGTTCATTTGTGAACTTAAACTAGACTATTCTATTTCTACAGTCGACTATGGCATAGTAGGAATAAAGCCAATCCACGCCCAAAATGACATCAAAATCAGTTATCTCTAATTTGACTAAGTCTGCTAGGTGACTTTCTGAGATATCATAACTGGGCAGTTCCTGTATACTCATCAAGCTATAATGGTTTTACCCACTAGGTTAGAGACTGAAAAGGGCTCTGTTAGAATTTTAGGATTGGCTTCAAAATTAACTGCTATTGAAGAAGTGACAAAAGACAAAGAAGCTCATAGATCTAGCAAAGCGTAAACATGCACATGAAAGATTTGTAACATACCAGTAACTATATCAGGAGAATCTTCCTGATCTTGTCAAGACTGAAGAGCATAGAGACAATTAGGGTGTTGCCCACTAGTAGCACTGGAGGTGGCACCCTACTAATTTGGGCGACCGAACTGAGCTGAGGAGCAATTTTGTTGACCCTGAGGACCTGGCAGAGGGCAGTCTTTCACTTTGTAGCCTGGCTTGCCACTTCCAAAACAAATACCACTGCCAGCTCTACAAATACCCTGATGGTGCTTGCCGTAAGTCTGGCAAAGAGGATAGGTGTGGGCACTACTAACACTGCTCTGGGACTTAGAGCCTGGTGCTCTATATTTGTTACCCTCTTTGAACTTAGGAACTAGAGCACTGGCTGTAGAAGGAGCTGGAACTGATGACTTAGGATGAAACTGAGAATGTTTTCCTCCTTCTGACTTAGGCTAAGCAAAGTTGAAACTACCTGCCTTCGCCCTCTTATTTTGTTTCTCCCTTGTCTTAATCTGTTGCCCATCAATCTATTGAGCATGAGTTATAAGCCTGGATAAAGTCATGTCACTATTCAGTATGGTAGATCTGCACTCATTAACCATGCTATCATTCACCCCTGAAATGTACTTACTTATCTTTGCCCTGCTATCTGCAACCACACGAGGGGCATATCTGGCTAATTGAGTAAACTTAAGAGAATACTCTTTCACTATCATATTGCCCTTCTTGAGGTTGATGAATTCTAACAGCTTAGCTTCCCTAAGCTCTAGGGGAAAGAATCTATCAAGGAAAACAGATGCAAACTCCTCCCACTCAACTGGCCCTGCATCATCTGCCCTCTCTGACTTCTACTGCTTGAACCAAGTATGAGCAACATCCTACAACTGATATGTAGCTAGATCAGCACTCTCACTAGACGTAACCCCCATTATGTCTGTAACCTTCTGAACCTGATCTAGGAATTTTTTAGGGTCCTCATCTACCTTAGACCCAAGGAAAGATGGAGGATTTATTCGGGTGATGTCCTAAATCCTAGCTGGGATTGAGTTGGAAACTGGTTTGGCTGGAATAATTGCTAGCCATTTATTTTGAGGGGCAACTGAATGAGCAAGAGTAGTGAATACGGTCCTAAACTCCGTATGAGATACATGATCGCCCAAAAGATCTTTGGGCTGGGGGCTAACTGATTTCTATGTCTTTTTTTAGGATGCATGTTCTGTAGAAGAAAGGGAGAAATGGATTAGACTGATATATTGACTTGAAATTATGCTCACTGACGTGATATAAATACTGAAAGAGGGTAAATTGTTCCTAAAACATCTTATAGCCTCTTGTACATAAATGTGGTGCGCAACACACCCATGTACAAGACTCTACTAGATGTGGCTTTCAGACTTCCTAGGACTCTATTGAACCTTAGGCTCTGATACCAAGTTTGTAACACCAAAAATTTGGTACCCGAAACTCTACACGGTGCTCATGACCGTGTAGGACCACAAGCTAACCCATGACTGATACCTGTACTTATATACTGTATAAAATAATTTATAATGCAAAAACATAAACTGCAAGGCCATAAGGTTCAATACTGAACATGATCTGAATGATATAACATCTTTGTGGGTAATAGAATAGCCAAAAAAAACTGAACATACTAAAGTCTAAAACATGATAGTCTAGAAAGCCTCTAACTGACTAAACTGTCTGAGTAAGGAGTTGATGGGACATATCCCCAACTAACTCCAACTAATAAAATAATTACTTAGATAATAAAATGATGATCATGTCCTTGAAAGATGAGGACTCAATGTTAGCTCTAACTGCTGAAACCAGAATCTACTACTGATCTAGAGCTCGTGTCTCTGAAACTATGGTGTAACATAAAAAGAAAGCACCATATCGCAAATGCACCAGTACAATAGAATATACTGAGTATGCATGTGAGGTAGGCTGAATGCATGGGGTTCATATGCATGAACAATAATAATAACTGACTGACTATCATGAGCGTGAGAATACATGCATGAGACATAATAACTAACACTAATACTGTGATAACATGATTACTGAATCTGAATATAATTGATAACATAAGTGGTTGTATCTGATAGTCCTGAATTTGATGGAACTTTCTGAGTTTAGTACTGTATGAGTTGATTGTATCTGATAGTCCTAAATTTTGAAAACTATCTCAGTTTTTTTACTGAGACTGATACTGGGACTGTGAAAGGTAGTCATCTAACCGACATACCCTAAATAATGCATTATAGCTGAATTGGGGTCCAATCTATGCCCTGATTGGAAGGGTGTCAATACCGCGCCACTGGTAAGGACAACATGTGAGTGACCATAATATAACAAGTAACTCTAGTGAGAATGGTGGGAACCCTCATATAGCAGGATAATCCACCTCATCTACCCTCATATAGCAGGCGATGATGTCTCAACCTATGTTGGCTACATAGTTCTGAAATGCAAGGATTGCTTCTGAGAATCACACTCTCATATAACAGGTGAGCTCCCATCCTTGGGTTCGCTCAGTGCTAATTTCTACTCCCATCTGAATAAACACTGAACATGATTTACTAAATTGAACATGGGCTTAGTTACTGAATTCAGTTGACTGACGGAATACTACTGATATCTGACAACTGACTGAGTTCATCAGATCATGGAAATTTTCTGAGTCATAAGATTGTCTGAAGTCTAAAGATCATAGCTTGACTGAGAGTATCATAAAAACATGACATGGCTCAAGGCACACAGCTAATGTTTTGGGTATGAGTACCCCCAGGACTCGATGAAAGGAAACTAACCAAGCATAACTTACTTAAAAAAATAACTAACACCATAATCCATAATACATTTATAGAAGCATTTCATCAAAACATGTGATAGTCATAGCTTGTACATACATGGGGATTTCATGGTATCATGCTAGTTAGGCACTTTTCCTTCATCTAGGCATTTAATCAAACATATTATAGGCATGGTACATGTAAACATCATTGTACAATAATTAAACATCATGGTTTAATTCTAATTTCATCATTCAAGGGTTTAATCATAGGTTTTTATGTATCTATATCCATAATAATGTAATCTGCATAGAGTTTATCACCCAACATGGAGTAGAATTCAATTTCTCATTCTCAATATAAATAAAATAAATCCAACATGAAATTCATAAAGAAATCCATAAACTTAAACTTAGAAAAGAGATTCTTAGGCTTCATGGACGAAAGGAGTCCATGAATGAACACTACGCATACCTTAGTTCGTGATTTTGTGAAGATTGACGAAGAAACTTTCTTGGAATTGGATCTTCTATGAAAACTCTAGCTTGTTCTTGAGAGGTTTTTGAAAGAAGAGAGTGTATTTTTAGGTGAAAAGTGGCTGAATCACGTGTTAAAGGGCTTAAATAGGGGTGGGAAGTTTACCCTTTTAACCCTGGATGCGTCATTTAATTTCAGTAAAATTTTCCCAAGCTGAACCCCTGGCGCAATGTGGCACTATCGTGCCGTGTCACTGGAATTTGAAAATTGGGAAACTGAGGAATGGTGCGATGCGGAGCCATCATATTTTCACTTCTTTTGCGACCCAGAGCTTTGGCGCGATGCGGAAAAATCATGCTGAGACACTGGAAAAAGGATAATTCTAAATTAGGACCCTGACACGACGCTCTATAATCGCGGACCCCTACTAGAATTTTCCAAATTCCATTTCCTCTTGTGGCGTGGTGCACCACTGATTAATATGGCGCTGTTTTATGATGGGAACTTGAAATAGTCGTAACTTCTGACCCGGTTATTGAATTTGCGTGAATATTATATTGATGAAAAGCTTATTAAATTTCTCACGTGACAAAAAGAGAAAATTTTGAGAAATCCTCATGGAATAACCCTCACTCAATTTAGAATCTAATACTAGACATTCTAGAGATGAAATTAGCTAGGAAAATTACGGGGTATTACAGCTAGTATGGATTGATAAATCCTTGAGACATGATTTAGGTAACTTAGTCTAATTTTGGGTAGAAGTTAGACTTGAAGAAGATAGCTTAGGATATTAGAAGCGGAACTTGATTCGCCTGAAGCTTGAACTATGTAACTTCATTAGTGACCTAGATACTTGCGAAACGTCTATAATATGCTTTGGTAATATGATGGTTAAACCCGGTGAGTGGGTTATTCATGATATTGATTTTGAAAATCATGTGCATACTTGATTTATTATCTTATTGCCTTTACTTGGATAGCATTGGAAAGTCTTGTAGACTAAACCTATGGCAATGCTATCACTTGATTTATTAACTAGTTTACTATGTAAGCCTTGGATTATGTTATCACTCATATTATGCTCAAGCCTAGTTACTATACTAATATTTGTAGAAGGATGCCCTTCTGTGCTAGTATTGCGAATTATGCTAATAAATAGGGATTTTAGGAAGTATAGCCATGACTTGTTATTGACTAGGCTAATAATCATACTAAGCCCAATAATGTGTGAAATGTTCCTATAATAAACCTACATATGCTCATGCACCTAATAATGAATTGTATTGATAATATATGGTAAGGAGTGATGTTATGCCTTTTCTTACTTCTTTCCTTCTCCATTCTTCATTGGACTTGCAATTGTTATTGATTTGACTATATATATATATATATATATATATATATATATGTATGTATGTTCATGTTGATGTCATGATGGATATTGATACTATATTGATGCCCGGTAAACTCGAAGGATATATTAATGTTATGATGATGCTTGGCAAGGCCAGAGGATATATTGATGTTATGTTGATGCCTGACGAGGCCGAAGGATATATTGATGTTAAGATGATCTTCGGCAAGGCTGGAGGATATATTAATATTATGATGATGCCCAACAAGGCCGGAGGATATATTGATGTTATGTTGATGTCCGACAAGACCGGAGGATATATTGATGTTATGATGATGTCCGACAAGGCTGAAGGATATATTAATGATATGATGATGCTCGGTAAATCCTAAAAAGGTATTGATGTTATGATGATGCTCGATAAATCCAGAGGATATATTGACGTTATGATGATACTATGTATGGTAAGCATATATGAATATTTATGGATATGTGTGGTTATGCACTTGTATGATTATGTTTGTATGTATATTAAGGATATGATGTCTTTCTTGGAAAGTTGTCTATAATTCTCTATCATTAATCACTTGTTAGGTGGCCTGGTTCTTGTTAATACTAATTAGTGAGTAAGAAGTAGAATATGCTGAATATTGAGTTAAGGATAATTAGTAAGTATAATCATGTGTAGAAGTAAGGATTCACCTAGTGGATATATTTAGCTTAAATAAATGGATAACTTATGGAATCTTGCCTAGCAAATGGGTTATGTGATAACTAGTTGTCTATATAAAGTGGTTATATTGCTTGATGACTAGAAGACTAGAATACTCGTCGGTGGACCTTGTTTAGTTAAAATATGGTAACTAGTAATTATGGCTATAAAATGGTTAATGATGATGCCTATTAAGTACCAGTTGTTTTGGTACTCATCCTATACATTTGTACCTTTCTGGTGCAGATCTAAGTACTAGTTGTCGCCGCTGAGTTGAGATCATGTGGTGTTGATCTTCCGAAGATAGGGTGAGCTCTTAGAGTTTTGAGTTACCCATTTCTCTCCTGTCTTTCTTCAGTCTTTTGTATCCAAGACGAATGTATAAGGCTACTTAAACTTTGAGTTGTATTTCCTATTGTCGAACTTAGATGCTCTTGTATTGATATTACCAGGTCATGGGAATTGGAATTCGTAGTTGATTGTCTATTATGAAATATTATTGTTTATGATTGTGTTCATTTACTGTGGCCCTTGTCGGGAATTTCTATCGAAGTAACCCATTTATCATGGCCCTTGTCGGGCATTTCTATCAAAGTAACCCATTTCCTTAGCTCCTAGTTACGATGTTGGATTACCTACTGGTGGTTTTATAAAGTTCCATCATGATTTGTAAATCGGGTCGTGAAAAATTGGTATCAAAGCCTAGGTTTCACCGGTATTATTGGTACAAGAGCAATGTCTAATAGAGTCCTGCGGATCAAAACATTAACCTCGGTTTTCTATCTTCGAGAGGTTATGGGACATTTTTAGAAGTCCTTCACTTCTTTCACTCGTATCATACTAAGAGTCTGAGTTGGTTGTAGGTTATTTTCTTGACTTTATTCTTTCACAAATGCCAAGGACACGTGCTATAGTTATGTATGATGAGGGTCCCTAGATTGAGCCCAGGGATCCTACTCCTATTCGAGGATAGACTCATGATGTGTCCCCAGTTAGGGATCAGGATGGGCCTTCCCTAAACCCCATTTCTACACTTGAGCTAGAGATTCCTCTGCCACAACCAACAGTGGGACAGGGACTAGCCCAGGCTCCACCAGGTTTTATTCTTTTTTTTTTACTTAGAGATGCCTTGGTTCATCTGTTAGGTTTGTTAATGGTATGTAGACTACCAGGGCAGGAGTGCAGCCTGCAGCTGCATCTCCTGAAGTTGAGGTTTTCCTAATGCCGATAGTTTCTCAGTCGATAACCGCTCAGCCAGTTGTGACCCAACCTGCTATGTCTGCTGAGTAGTAGAAGATGTTGAGTAGGTTTTTGATGTTGGTAGCGCCTAGGTTTTCTGTGCTCCTGGAGATGATGCATTTGTGTTTTTGACTACTTGTGAGGATAATCTTCATGGTTTAGGCCTTGTTGAGACTTCTGGTGTAGATTACTCTATATTTCAGTTGGATTTATTTGCTCGACACTGGTGGAGAGGTTTTATGAGTTCTAGGATAGTTGGATCTTTTTCCCTTTCATGGACTTAGTTCTCTGAGATGTTCTTGGAGAAGTATATATTGTACAGCCTTGGGGATCAACTAAGATATTAATTTACTAAATGGGAGCAGGGTTCTATGTCAGTCATGAAGTATGAGGCCCATTTCTATGAGTTGGCCAGGCATGCGACTTCTATTTTGGATACTGAGTAAGAGAGAGTTTGATGCTTTGTGTGAGGACTGAGACTCCCTATTCAGATGGCTACTCAGAGTTTAGTTTTTGTGGGTAGGACTTTTGCTGAGGTTTTTTATCATACTAGAGTGATAGAGGACATGCATCGTGAGGGTCGTGATAAGAGACACAAGTATCAGGGAAAATTTGGTGGGAACCGTAGCAGTTCCCAATTTGGAGGTGGTAGTTCTTATGTTAGGCATCCTCTTCGCCTGTCTTTTTAGCCTCGGGGTTTGACTAATTGAATAGTGAAGGTAGCTCTTTAGAACATTGACGGAGGTAAGTTTGGTACTAGTGGTTGCCCTAGTAAGGGCGGTGATCAGTATATGAGAGGTTCATCTGTAGGTCGTGCTAGGTGTGGCGGTTACTTTGATTCAGCCAAATCTGTGAGTTCTAGCTCTACTCGTGATTTTTGTTTTAATTATGGGCTTCCTGATCATTTCTCGAGAGATTTCCCTAGTCGTGGGATGATGGTTATTTCAGCCCATGATGCTACTCCTATTAGGGTAGTTTATCCCTCAAGTAGAAGTGGTTTACAGTTCGTAGGACTAGTTATCAGGGTGCTCAAGGTGTTACTCAGGTAGGCAGGAAAAAAGGTCGGTTAGATGCCCAGCCAGATGGCAGGAATGGTCATTGTATGTAGTATCCGCTAGGCCCAAGGCTGAGACTTTGAATTTTGTAGTTACAGGTATAATTTTGGTGTTTCGCAAGTCTACTCTTGCATTATTTATTCTCAGATCCACTTATTCTTATATATCTGCTTATTATACACCATAGTTGGACTTGACTAGTGATTTATTATCTGTGTCATTATGCATATCTACTCCCGTGGGTGATTCTTTAGTAGTGGATCGAGTATTCAGATCATGTGTTATGACAATTAGTGATGTTGATACTTATGTTGATCTTATTATTCTGGATATGTTGGATTTCATGTGATTCTGGGCATGGATTGATTATCCCACTATCATGCGGTCATGGATTGTTTTGCCAAAAGCGTTACCTTTGCAATGCCTGATGTACCTCTAGTCATGTGGTAGGGAGTGATTAGTCGTGAGTCAATGGGGATTATTTCTTATGTTTGTCCAAAAAGACTTATATCGATGGGTTGTGAGTCTTATATCGCTTATATATATGATACTCGTGTGGAGAGTCAGTCGCTTGACTCTGTTCTTATTATTTGTGAGTTTCCTGATGTGTTCCTCATTGACTTGCTTGGTGTCTCCCCAGATCGTAAGATTGAGTTTTCTATTAACCTTGAGCCTGCCACCCAACCTATTTCTATGGCACCTTACCGTATGGATCCTACTGAGCTTAAAGAGTTGAATTCACAGCTTCAGAATCTTCTTGGTAAGGGTTTTATTAGACCGAGTGTGTCCCCATGGGGAGCTCCTGCATTGTTTATGAAGAAGAAAGATGGTTCGATGCATATGTGTATTGATTATAGGCAGCTTAACAAGGTGGCGGTAAAGAACCATTTTCCTATGCCTCGCATTGATGACTTGTTTGGCCAGCTTTCGAGTGCAGTCATGTTTTCTAAGATTGATTTGAGGTCCAGTTATCACTAGTTGAAGATTCGGGCTAAGGATATCTCAAAGACAGCTTTCAGGACCTGCTATAGTCATTATGAGTTTTTGGTGATGTTGTTTGGGCTGACTAATGCCCCAGGTGCATTCATAGATTTAATGAATCGCGTGTTCAGACCATATCTAGGCTCTTTTGTTATTGTGTTCATTGATGACATTTTTGTGTATTTGAGGAGTAGTGAGGAGCGTGCGCAACACTTAAGGATTGTACTTCAAAACTTGCGAGACCATGTGCTTTTTTCTAAGTTCTTAAAGTATGAGTTTTGGCTTGAGTCAGTGTCCTTTCTTGGACATGTGGTGCCCAAGACGGGTATTGTGGTAGACTCGAACAAGATTTTGGAAATTCGTGATTGGGATAGCCCCATTTCTCCAATTGAGATTCGCAGTTTCATCGGTTTGGATGGTTATTATAGGCGTTTTGTTGAGTGATTTGCTACTATTTTAGACCCTATGACTAGATTGACTTGGAAGGATGTTCCTTTTTTATAGTCCGAGAAGTGTGAGTTGAGCTTTGGAAAGCTCAAGATTGTCTTATTTCAACTATAATGTTAGATCTTCCTATTAATGGTGGGGGATTCACCGTGTTTTTTTATGCTTCTGGTGTTGGTCTTTGTTGTGTTTTGATGCAGTAGGGTCATTTCATAGCTTATGCTTCTACACAGCTTAAATTGCACAAGCATAACTACCCCACTCATGATTTAGAGTTGGCTGCGGTAGTTTTTGTGCTCAAGATTTAGAGGCATTATTTATATGGTGTGCATTTTGAGATTTTCACCGATCATCATAGCCTTCAGCATCTTATGACACAGTGAGATCTTAACACTCACCAGCGTAGAAGGATCGAGTTTTTAAAGGACTATGACATAACCATCTTGTATCATTCGGGTAAGGCGAATGTGGTAGCTGATGCCTTGAGTCTCAAGGCAGTGAGTATGGGTAGTTTGGCATGCATATCGGTTTCTCAGAGGCCCTTGGCACGGGACATTCAATCCTTAGCCAATTTGTTGGTTCACTTTGATATTTTGGATCCTGCAAGGATTTGGGCTTGTATAGAGGCCAATTCCTTATTTGAGCAGATTTGTGGTCGTCAGTGTGAGAATAGCAAGTTATGTTTTCTTTGTGACAAAATGGTGAGTGGTGAGTCTAAGAGGCGCACTATTGATTCTGAGGTTGTTGAGGTTTTAGGGTCTTATTTGTGTCTCCTGGCTTGATGATTTGATTCAGTCAATTCTTCATGAGGCTCACAGCTTCAGATATTCTATTCATTCCAGTACCACTAATATGTATAGAGATTTGAGGCAGCATTATTGGTGGAATGAGATGAAAGAGATGTGGCAAACTTTATGGCTCATTTCCTATGTTGTTAGCAGATTAAGGCCAAGCATCAACGTCCAGGTGGATTGACTTAGAGATCGTCCACCCGAGTGAAAATAGGAATGGATTACTATGGACTTCATTAGTGGTTTGCCCCATACTTCTCGTAGTCATGACTGTATTTGGGTTATTGTGGATTGTCTGACCAAGTTAGCATATATCATTCCTATTTAAATGACCTTCAGTGCTGAGATATTAGCCTAGATTTATGTTTGGGAGATAGTTTGTTTGCATGGGGTGCCTATTTTTATCATATCAAACTGCGGTTCTGTATTTACTTCACGATTTTGGAGAGCATTTCAGGAAGATTTGGGTACTTGAGTGGATTTAAGTATAAATTTTCATCCGCAGACAAATAGTCAGTCCAAGCTGAATATTTAGGTACTTAAGGTTATGCTTCGAGCTTTTGTTATGGATTTTGGAGGACATTGGGATCAGTACTTAGCATTGGCAGAGTTTGCCTATAACAACAACAATCATTCGAGTATTGAGATGATGCCTTATGAGGCTTCGTATGGTAGAAGATGTCATTCTTCAATAGGATGGTCTGAGACTTCTGAGATGAGACCTCGTGGAACATATTTGCTTCAGGACTCATTAGATAGATTCAGGGTAAATCAAGATAAATTGAGAGCAACCCAGATTAGGTAGAAGGCATATGCCGACGTAGGCTCATGCCTTGAGATTCGGAGTTGGTGATCATGTGTTCCTTCATGGTTCGCCTATAAAAGGTGTGATGAGGTTTGTAAGGAGGGGTAAGATCAGCCCTCATTATATTGGTCTTTCTAAAATTCTCCTCATAGTTAGAGAGGTGGCTTATGAGTTAGCCTTGCCTTTAAATTTCTCCATAGTTCATCCGGTTTTCCATCTCTCTATGTTGTGGAAGTATATTCCTGATTCGTCTCATGTGCTTAGGTAGAATTCAGTCCAGCTAGATGCACAGCTGACCTTTGTAGAGGAGCCCGTGCTTATTTTGGCTAGTGATGTGAGGCAACTGCGTACTAGAGAGATTTCTGTAATTAAGGTTCAGTGGAAGCATCGCCAAGTGGAGGAAGACACTTGGCAGATCGAGAGCGAGATGCGGGCCTAATGTTCTCATTTGTTTGAGACTTTAGGTATTTTTCTTCATCTTTAACTTTTGGGGACAAAAGTTCCTTAGTAGTGGATTTTGTAATAATCCTTCAGGTCATTTCTCATGATTTCACTTATTTCTATGGTTAGAGCTATTCCATAGCTTCCCCATGTCATTTATGACTTTCTGGAACTGATAGTTTCGTTACCTGATAATTCGTTAAGTCTTTGTTGGTTTCAAAAAGACGCTGAGTGAAAATTTCAGTAAAATGACCTCGGATGGAAAGTCCAATTTTACCAATGCGTTCAGAAAGTCGAAATCAGTATGGTTGCATATCACCTTTGCTCATATTAATCAGCTATCGTTAGTAGAGGCTGGATATACCACGATCGTGGGAGCCCTGGTGCGATCGAGATGGCCACGATTGCAGCAAGCCCATGTGCGCGATCGCTGCTTATGAGGACTTGGGCAAGGCGTATTTAAGTGCAGTCCTGGCCTAAAATTGGTAATTCCTTCATTTTCTTAAGCCTCTAAAACCCTAATGGAGAGAGTAGTCTTTATGGTGTGTGTTGGGTGTTGATTGGGAGCTTAAACAACTTATACATTCATGTCTAGCATCGAATCTAAGGTAAGATTTCTTTAATTTTAGTGTTAAATTCTTGATTGTTAGACCCAAAAATCCCTAATTGCTTGAGACTTGATTTTAGCCATAAATATGGTTGTTTTGCACAAATTTCTTGAGGGTTATAACTCCCTAATGGTATTTGAATAGTGGGTTGGTCTCGAAAACTTATTTTCCATATGTAGGACCCACTTGGGAGTTTTTGGTGTTGTTTTAGACTCGAAATACAATGGTACAATATGGATGTTGGTACTCTCGTAATAATGCTTAGATAATTTTTTTGATAGCTTGGCTCATTAAAGAAGCTTCATGGAAAAGGAAAACGCAGATTGTTGGTCTGTGAGCTACATTTGGATTCGAGGTAGGCTAGGATTAATCATAGTTAGATTTAGCTTTATTATTGTATGACTTTGATATATTAATAAGATTGGGCGGGTTCTTAAAGGCTTAATTGGTATATGATAATGTTTGGGTTTAGTTGAATCACCTAAGCCTTGAACACATTAAGTGTGATAATTGGCCCATAGTCTATAACCTTGGTTAGGTGAACTTGCTATCTCATAAATAGCATGAGAATGCTCTAGTTTGACGAAATTGACTTGTTCACTCATCCTAAGAGTAGGTTAACCTAGATATTCCTAGTTGGGGATTTGGCCTTAGAGGTTTGGATGACTTAAGAGGAATACTTGGGGATGGATTATTCTATAGAGCTAGTATGGGTTGATAAACCCTTGATACATGATTTAGGTAACTTAGTCTAATTCCGGGTAAAAGTTAGACTTGAAGAAGATAGCTTGGATATTAGAAGCGGAACTTCACCCACCTTAAACTTGAATTATGTAACTTCATTAGTGACCTAGATACTTGTGAAACGTCTAGACTATGCTTTGGTAATATGATGGCTAAACCCGATAAGTGGGTTATTCATGACATTGATTTTGGAAATCATGTGCATACTTGATTGATTATCTTGTTGTCGTTACTTGGATAGTATTTTAAAGTTTTGTAGACTGAACCTATGAAAATGCTATCACTTGATTTATTGGCTAGTTTACTATGTGAGCCTTGGTTTATCACGCATATTATGCTCAAGCCTAGTAACTATACTAATGTTTGTACAAAGGAGCCCTTTTGTACTGGTATTGTGAACTATGCTAATAAAGAGAGGTTCTAGGAAGTATAACCATGACTTGTTATTAACCATGCTAAAAATCATGTTAAGCCCTACAATATACCTACACATTTTCATGCACCTACTAATGTATCGTATTGTTAACAAATGGTAAGGAGCGATGTTATGCCTTTTCTTACTTGTTTCCCACTCCATTCTTTGTTGGGCTTGCATTTTTTATTGATTTGACTATATCTATCTATCTATATATCTATATATATATATATGTGTGTGTTTGTACATGTTGATGTCATGATGGATATTGACTCTATATTGATGCCCGATAAACCCAGAAGATATATTGATGTTATGATGATGCTCGGCAAGGCTGGAGGATATATTGATGTTATGTTAATTCCCAACAAGGCCAGAGGATATATTGATGTTATGATGATGTCCGGCGAGGCCGGAGGATATATTGATGTTTAATGATGCCTGGCAAGGCCGGCGGATATATTGATTTTATGTTGATGCCCGGAAAGGCCGGAGGATATATTGATGTTATGATGATGCCGGCAAGGCCAGACGATATATTGATGATATGATGATGCCTAATAAATTCGGAAGAGGTATTAATGTTATGATGATGCTCGATAAACCCAGAGAATATATTGACATTATGATGATGTTATGTATGGTAAGCATATATGAATATGTATGTATTTGTGTGTTATGCACTTGTACAATTATGCCTGTATATGTATTAAGGATATGATGTCTTCCTTGAAAAGTTGTCTATAATTCTCCACCATTAGTCACTTTTTAGGTGGCATGGTTCTTGCTAATACTAATTAGTTAGTAAGAAGTAGAATATGTTGAATATTGAGTTAAGGCTAATTAGTAAGTATAATCATATGTAGAAGTAAGGATTCACCTAGTGGATATATTTGGCTTGAATAAATAGATAACTTGTGGAATCTTGCCTAGAAAGTTATGTGATAACTAGTTGTCTATATAAAGTGGTTATATTGCTTGATGGCTAGGAGACTAGAACACTAGTTAGTGGACCTTGTTTAGTTAAAATGTGGTATCTAGTAATTATGGTTGTAAAATGGCTAATGATGATAATAGACTTAGTATTATTGATGATTAGTGATATTGATGTCTAGTATGTAATGTCGCTGGTTGCTTAAATGGAGACTTAGAGATTTGTGGTTCTAACTAGAAAGAGACATTAATTTATAGATAGATAAGAGTGTTTGATAAAATGTATCCTCTTCCTATATGATGACTAGTGCATCTATGATAACTAGGAATTAGTTTCAGTTAAGGAGTGATTTGGTTTAGTTGTACACCTTTTCTAGATGTGGATGTTGGCTATTTAGTGAATAATAATTAGTTGCCATTTCATGAAGGAGGATTATATAATGAATTGGTTAGACTAATGATTGGAGGCCTTGTGATGACTAGAAAGCTAGTAGTTAATTATAATTGTTAGTTAGTTAATAGTGAGTAGATAAAGTATATTGAGGAATTAGATGTCTAAATGTCTATATGACTATGGTTATGATTTTCTTTGTATATGTTATTTCAATTGTGGTAATTCATGATGATTATGGATCTTGCCAATTGACCATTGATGGGAAATGTTGAAACCATGTATAAATGTGATTATATATCTTGACACGTTGATGATTTGATCTATTAATGCACTCTCCGGTGGTATGGGACGTCGTGATGAGTTCTTTACTCTATGTTCTTTTGGGTGTACTTTTTGGTGGTATGGGACGCCGTGGTAAGTTCTTTTACTTTATGCTCTTATGGTTGTATGCATGTTAACTTGGTATTTATACGATTGAAATTGTATATACATATTGCTTTACGCTTCTAGATCAATTATTAATTTTAGATATGACGATTATGATATGTGTTGATATAAGATGTCGTATTATTGTTCTAGTTGGTTAGTTATTTTGTACAATGATGATGAAGATTATCTAGGCTCGATTTTGTACCTTGCCTTAGAGATATTATCTTGCTTCATATCATCTTTAGATCATAATTTAGCTCAGTCGGCCAATTATGCCTACTGAGTACCCATTGTTTCTATACTCATACTGCACTTCTGTACCTTTTTGGTGTAGATTCGAGTACTAGTTGTCGCCGTTGAGTTGAGATCGTACTGTATTGATCTTTCGAAAATAGGGAGAGCTCTTGGAGTTTCGAGTCGCCCGCTTTCCTCCTATCTTTATTCAGTCTTTTGTATCCAAGACGAATGTATAAGACTACTTAGACTCTGAGTTGTATTACCTATTGTCGAACTTAGATGCTTTTGTACTGATATTACTAGGTCGTGGGAATTGGTATCTGTTGTTGATTGTCTATTGTGGAACATTATTGTTTATGATTATGTTCTTCTGTTGTGTCCCTTGTTGGACGTTTCTGTCAAAGTAACCCATTATCTTAGTTATGGGTTATGATGTTGGCTTGCCTACTGATGGGTTTAGTAGGTGCCATCACGATCCATCAATCGGGTGAAAAATAAGGACATTGAAGTGGGATCTAATGTTTAATCATAAAAAGGAGACCACCATTACCATTTCATGGATCTCTTTTCCAGCTTTGCCTCCAAACTTTGGGAAGAAAGGTGTTTTCTCTTTAGAAGCAACAGTTGGAAAACCATTGGAAGTTGACATGGCAATAAGGAATCAGACAAGGCCAAGTTGTGCAAGAGTAAAGGTAGAAGTAGACCTTCTAAGTGAATTCCCTAAAAGGATCAATGTAGGCTTGAGAAAGCAATCAGGGGAGATTTTTGAAAAATGGGTTAGAATAAAATATGATTATGTACCCAAATACTGTAAGACATGCATGATACAGGGCCATAATGAACAACAATGCTATGTGATTCATCCTTATTTATATCCAAAGAAGGTGGAGGGGGAAGGAAAAGAAGGAGAGAAATAAGGAAAAAAATTTGGTTTAACACAAGGAAAAGGAGATAATGTTATTAAGGGAAATAGAAAACAACCTCAAAAGGCGAAGAAGGATGATAATAACAAGGAGGCAGAGGACCAATTCAGAGGATGAAAGGAAATATATCAAAAAATATAGAGGTAAGAGCAGGTTTGGAATAGGAAGCAATCTCAACAAAATAATAGCACTTTGCAGAATAATAAAACTTTGCAGACCACAAATCAATTTGTAACACTGAATAATGATGAGGAGGGTAATAACGTGACTGATCATGGTACACAAAATCCACAAAGCAAAGAACAAAGGCTTTCAACAAAGAAATGGGTGTTTGAAATATTTAAATATTCACAAAAGGAAAATACACAACAAAAGAGCTCAAGGGAAGTTACACCAACAAAGAAAGACTTAGTCGTTAAAAACAAGGAGAGCACGAAGGAGAATTTGATTGATACTTCTAGTACGAACAAAGAAATGGAAAGAATCGAAGGAAAAAAAGATCAAAGTAGTGAGAACTTGATATCTAACGATGTCATCACCAACAGCTTACTAGCAAATGAATGGGGAATTAAGGAAATTTTGGATCTTTAGGAGCCAATGGCAGATAACATACAAATCTTATAAGAGAATCAGGAAGATGAGGATATAGAGGAAAATATTAATCAGATTGGGAGAGAATGGGATTTATCCCTGAGATCAATAAGCAAACTGAAGAGTAGAATGAAAAAGAAACAACCTTCAATATCTTTTTAGGTGCAAACAAGGAGCAGTAAAGATAAATCATCAGATACTAATCAATGATTGACAAAATAATCTTTTGGACTGTAAGATCAATTAACATACAGAATGCTTTTGATAGGTTAACTGAGCTGAATATAAGACATCATACTCACTTGTAGCTCAAATGGAATCTTTTCAAGACCTAGATGAGCTAGAATAATACAAAATAAAATTAGTAATGAAGAATACAATTAGCAATTATTTGTCCAAAATATAGGTGTTTTGGGATAAAAGATGGAAGGGCCAAATCATATCATATACCATTCAACAACTAACTTTCAAGTTGACAAGCAATTTGTTAGAAGTTATCATTAATATAGTCTATGCTAGATGCAAGGTGTTAGAGAGACTGGAGTTATGGGATAACATAAAAGCCACTGCTTACAGCAATCAATTACCTTGGGTGATTGGAGGTGACTTCAATGTTATTCTCAATAAAGAAGAAACATAAGGTGGTCTTCCATTCACCCAATATGAGGCTTTGGACTTTAATCAGTGTATAAATAACTATGTCTTGACGGAATTAAAGTTTAAAGGTAGTATCTTTACCTGGTGGAATGAAAGAGTGGAGAATGATTATAATTTTAAAAGATTTGATAGGGTGCTAGTAAAGAATTTCTAATCATCTTATCATCAAGTGAAGTTCATCATTTATTCAAACAAGGTTCAGATTATGCACCCTAACATATGCTATGCAATTCAGAGGAAGAACCAATATCAAAGCCTTTACTTTTGGACAAAACATAAACAATTTAAGGAGGTAGTTGAGCAGCTTTGGAAGGTGGATTTTGTGGAAGTCCTTTTTTTGTGTTTCATGTAAAAATCTGGAAGGTAAAGGCAACACAGGCTAAATGCAGTAAGGATACTTTTGATGATTTCTTTCAATAAATTTCTATATTAGAAGATGTGATTAAGGCAAAGGAAGCTCAAATTCAGATTTATCCATCACCTGAGAACAGAGTAGAGTTAAGAATGGCAGAGGCAAAACTAAAAAGGTTCACGCACATTAAAGAGGAATACTAAAAGCAAAAGGCTGGTATGATGTATTTCAAAGATGGGGACAAAAACACAAAATTCTTTCACTCATATGTTAAAGGGAAGAGAAAAAACTTCATATTGCAGAGATTCAGACAACATAGGGTGATATAGTTAGTTCTAATAAAAATATTGGGGAAGAGGCAGTTTCATTCTTTGCTGCACATTTTAAGGAAGATTTCAGTATATTAAAGCATATTCCTAGACTGATATCAGCTGATCAAAATAAGGATATGACTATTCTCCCTATAAAAGAGGATGTAAAGAAAGTGGTTTTTGAGATGACTGGTGACAGTACTAGTGGACTAAATAGTTTATCTAGGTATTTATTTTAATTATGTTGGAAGATAGTTGGGGAGGACATTATTGACATGGTGAAGCCGTTTTGTGGTCATCAGTTACCTAGATTTATAACTCGAACTGATTTGGTACTTATATAAAAAAAAAAGTCTATTACGAATTTAGGAGATATGAGACCTATAATTTTTAAGCACATTTATAAATAAGATTATATTAAGGTATGTGCATGAAAGACAGATTCTTGTTCTTCCAAGTATTATATCAAAAAATCCATTAGGTTTTGTGACGGGGAGAGGCATAACAGAAAATATTCTACTAGCTCAGAAAATTATAAGGGATATTAATATGAGAAACAAATATCATAATGGTTGGCAAGCTTGATATGGGAAAGCATATGATAGAGTTTTCTGGATTTTCTTTACGAAGGAATTAATAAAGTTTGGTTTTTCAGGAATTATAATTGACATGGTATAGAGGATTGTCTCTGATTACTAGTGTTATGTGCTTATTAATAGACAATTCTATAGATTCTTTCATTCATCAAGAAGTTTGAAACAAGGTGATCCTTTATTATCAACTTTGTTCATTATTGCTATAGAAGTCTTGTCTAGGGGATTAAATAGCTTATATAATGATGTGGGCTATAAGAGTTATGGATTACCAAAGTGGAGCCCAGAAATTAATCACCTCTTTTATGCAGATAATACTATTTTGTTTAGTTCTGGGTACTAGGTATCAGTTATGAAAATGATAAAAGTGTTGAGGAGGTATGAATTGATTTCAGGGTAGATGATTAATAGGGATAGCTTTTTCTACCTTTATGAAAATACCCCATTGCCCATTAGAATTAAGCTAAGAAGAATCACTAGTATCAAGATGGGTAACTTTCCATTTACATACTTAGAATGTCCAGTCTTTTATGGTAGAAAGAACAAATCTCATTTTGAAGGCATTCTAAGAAAAGTTACCAGAAGGATCATTCCCTAACAGAACAAGTTTCTATCATATGGGGGAGATTCATTTTGATTAATTAAGTTTTATAGTTAATGCTTGTATACCTCTTTTCATCTATAAGTCCTCCAAAAAAGGTAATTGACCAACTTTATCAGATATTTGAAAAAAAAAATTAGAGTAAGTGGGTGTTGATAGAAGCAAGCATTGGGTTAGCTGGGAAGAGTTGTGTTATCCTAAAAAAGAAGGTGGAATTGATTTCATATCTCTACATGACATGTTAAAAGCTCTGTTTGCAAAATTATGATAGAATTTAGAGTTTTATCTTCATATTTATAGAGTTCATTTATGTGGAGAAAATACTATAAGAAACTTCGCCCTACAATGGCCAGAGAATAGTTTCATCACAAGTATGGAGAAAAATAATAAGAGTGAGAGAGAAAATAGAGCATGAAATTTGGTGGCAAATAAAATTAGAAAATTCAAGTTTTTGATTAGATAACTGGACTAAGATAGGGGCTTTGTATTTTCTGGAAAGAGAAGTTATAGGGGAAGAAGAGATAGAAGTCAAAGAGTTTGTTATAAATGGAGAATGAGATAGGTAGAAATTAACTGAGATAGTATCTGAGAAAATGGCTACTCATATTATTGAAAATATCAGTCCTATTCTAGTAGCTAATGATACACCTTGGTGGATGGCAAATGTGAGTGGTAGATATTTTGTTAAGTCAGCTATAAAATCATGAGAGCAAAAAGAGATAAACAGGAATGGATAAAAAATATTTGGATAAATAGCTTGCCTTTTAAAATCAATTTTCATTCATTGGAGGTTATGGAAGAGGAAGATAGCTACTGAATAAATAACTTCAGCAGAATGAGAATTAGCTTTGCATCCAGATGTTATTACTGTGACAAATTTAAATAGGAGACTATGTCTCATCTTTTTCTAACAGCTCTCATAGCTCAAAGACTATGAAAGTAGTTTTCTTTATGTACAGGTATAGCAATAGAAAATATGCATCTTAAACAGCTAATCATAAGATGGTGGGATACCTCAATTTTGGTTACATAATAATGGTATTTATGATCATCCCTCATATTCTCGTGTGGAAATTATGGAAAAGAAAGAATACAAGAATACATAATAAGATTTATAGATATGAGAGACTTTGTTATCAAACTCAACTAATTATATACTAATTCATAAAGGTAAAGTTCCCTTGGCTAAATATCCTAAATCACTAGAATGGAATGATAGAAGTTCTACAAAGCTACAAATCAAGGTTACACTGTCATCTGGCGAAGTAAAATTTTTCACTTACAGGATAGGTTAAATATAACACAGATGAAGCAAGCAGAGGTAATCCAGAAGAGAGTTCCTATGGAATATGTATTAAAGATAGTGAAGAAGATCTAATATATGCTGAGGCTAGGCCTATAGGAGTTGTTACTAACATGAAGGCAGAAATAATAGCTATGATCAAGGCTCTAAGGGAATGTAAGCTTAGAAATCTTAGTACTATTTTCATGGAAACAAATTTCCTTAGTCTAAGGAATATGGCAATGAGGGAATGACAGATTCCATGGTAGGCGTTGAACTACTGGAGGAAATACAAGAGTTGCAAGAAGACACGCAGCTAACCATCACACATGTATTTAGATAGGCAAATTAGTTGACAGACAAGCTAGCTACCATAGCTTTAGAAAAAGAAGAGTATTTCCAGTTCACTCATCATGATTAAGCAGAAGGCACACACATTAAGGTCGCACAACTATAATATTTACATAAGTTATTGCCATCTAAAAGGTTACATACTGTGAGTACAAAGCTAACTAACCTAGGCTAGGTCAGCTTACAAAAAAGAGTCACCAGCAAAAGTGAGGGCTCTGGAGTAAGATATGTTAATTTTAAACCACCATTGATGAGGATCATCAAGAAAAAGTGATCTAGGGCATCCTGTTTATCCCTTTCACTGATTCAACTGGAATAAAAAAGGGTGATTAAACAATAGAGATAAATAAAGAACGGAAGAAGAGAAAGAAATAAAAGAGGTATACAAGTTTATCTACCATCAGTAAACAAGACTCAGCTCCTCAATCGAATCTACCAAGGATCCTCCAAAATCAATCGGGAAATATATCGACAGAGGTGAAATCAAGATGTTAGAGATACTCATGGACAAAAGAGAGTAGAGAAACTGAAAATGAGATTACCTTTGCGACCTAAATATGATGAGATCATTTTTTTATGTCATCAACAACATTAATGACCCAAAATATGAGTACAAAGAATCCAACATTGAAGAGAGCTTCCGGCAATGCCATTTGAGGAGGACAATGAGAACGCCAACTTAGGAAACCCTACTTGGACATATTTATATTGGGATATTTTGTCTCTTCAGCTACCTTCCTATTTTTTTCTTTTTTATTTCTCATTTTCTGTCTTTTATTTTTTGGGCTCATTTGAGTCTTTTTGGTAGAAATTTTGATTCATTTATTAAATAAAATGGGTCAAGCACAAATTTAATTAAAAAATAAGGTGTGTGGAATGGAGAGAGTGAGGGAGTCTCTAGCATACTGGGTGACAAAAATGTGTTGCCTTTACAGAGTGTTCGTTAGATGTGAATAATTATATGAGGTTGAGTATTGATCGATCAATAATGTTCATATTTAGAAGATGAAAATAGTAGAGATAGGGTACTCAAATGGATATGTTGGCATATAGGATAAATATGATTAAAAATAAAATTATACAGGATAAAGTGTGAGTGTCTTTTATAGAAGACAAGATGTGAAAAAAAAAGTGTTTATCAAACATATGAAGAGTTGGTACAATAATACATCTGTGAGAAGGTGTAAGAGGTTTACTACAAAAAAAGTTAGGAGAAATAAAGGTAGGCCGAAGAAGAAATGGGAAAGGTGATGAATTAGACAGGATGTAGCACAACTTCAACTAACTAAGAATATGACTTACATAGAAAGACATGAAGATAGAGGGTCATTAGTAGCAAGTTAATTTTGTGTCTGAGTATGAAACTCTAAACCAAGAGATATAGTCTTGCTTTTTAAAGCGATCTACTTTACTATCAAATGAGCGTCATTAGAAGGATAATAGGTAATAATCAAATGTCATCTTACTTTTAGTAGTACGATTTAGGTATAATATAATTTTTTCTCCAATCATATGCTAATTTCTCTCTTATCTTTCTTTCAAGTTGGAAAAAAAGTGGAGCTCACTTCGATTTGTCAGATTAAAAAATGTCCCACACAAATATATAAATTGGCATGTAAGATCAACATTTAAAAAAAAATCCTAATGCAAAATGAAACTAAATTAATAGGATCAGTAAATTCTTTTTTTTGGAAATAAATAGTAAAGTATTACCATACCAATAATAAAAAATAAATATACACCTAAAAAGCATCCATAACCTTAGCCCCCTTTTAGGAAGGTTGCCTAGGTCTAGTGAGCCTTAAGTCCCATTCTAACTACAAATTGCATTATTAAGGTATCTACTCTTCCTACCTTTATTAGAGTTTCTATATACCCTAATATTTATTTTATAATACATGTAGCTATTGTATTATTATCCTTTTTTATGAAAATCTTCTTACTTCTTGATATCCTTGTGTGGTAAATTGCAACTCCATATATTACTGTCATGGTTTTTGTTAATTTGCTCCAGTGATTATCCTTTGTGTTTGAAAGTGTGCTATGTACCCTCCTTTGCTAGAGTTGGAAGCCCAACCGGTTCTTTACTTTCTCCCAAAACTCTTTAGTCCTGATGCATTCAGAGAAAAATGATATCTCTTAACATCTATAGCAATATGTATCATCACAATATTCAACTCTTTCGTCCCTCAACATTTTTAAAGTGATATCTCTCACATCTATAACAATTTGTATCATCGCAAATCAAGCTCACTTCACTTATTCAATCTTTAGTCAGTAACCCATCTTGTGTGGCCAATCACAAAGAGAACCGATATTTAGGCACAATAATTTTAGTCCAAATAAGTTCAGCAGTAGAAACTTTTGATACATTCCCAATCCATTACATATAGCCTTTAGTAGTTGAGTATTTTCTGTTATCAATAAGGTAGTACTTCCATCCTGCTACCATATAGTTATTCTCAACTCCAACTTATATAAAATTCTCCAGTACCAGCTGAAATCTGTTGGTGGTTGTGATGACCAACTATCTTCTCCATTTTACATACATATTACAAGTACCCCTTTAACATATAATATTTTTATTTTCCATAATGAGGCATATTAGCTTGCCCACTAGAGTTATTCTCCATACCAATCACTTTTAATGTTGAGTCTTCCCTGATACACAACTTCTTTGAAGTCACTAGATATCTATTTTTTACCCCTCATTATAGCTTTGTAAAAAGTTCTTGCACAACTTATCTACCCCTTTCATGACACTCTATGGTAATACAAAAAGAGTACCTCAAAATTTATGTAAGAAAAAGAACACTAATTGTAATTTGTAGTCTATCTACATATTAAAGGTGTTTATTGGATACTACTCAAAATCTTTTTGTAATCCTGAGGCTAAACAGATGACATTCCAATTTGTTCCACTTCCAAGGTGACAAGAGCAGGCCTAAGTACCTAATAGGAAAGGATCCTAATTTAAATCCTGTAAAATCTGGTAGCTTCCTCTTAGCTTCATCATTCATTCCTGCAAGGAAAATATTAAATTTATCTATATTTGTAACTAATCTTGTAGTATCAGATGTGTTATCTCCAAAGTATGTACATAGGGTGGTGAAGCTTGATAATTTACTCATCTTCCTCAATGTTCTTGACAGATATTTCATCACTAACACAAACAAAGGGGATAGAAAATCCCCTTTCCTTAATCCTCCCTTCCCTCTAAAGTAGTCATAACTATCACTATTAACTTTGATGGAGAATTTAGTTGTTGTTACACATAGTGTAAAACTAACTGGACTTATCAAGAAAACCAAATAATCAGAACCTCCTCCAATAATTTTCATCTAACCATGTCATAGGCTTTTCTTAAATCAATCTTCATCAAGCATATTGGTGTAGTATTTTTTCTATTATAGTGCCTCATAAGGTCATGGCACATGAGAACATTATGTGTTAGTGATCTACCACTTACAAAAGCAGCTTATATTTTATTCACTAGATTAGGCAAGACCTCATTTAGTCTTCTACAAAGCAATTTGAAAAAAAAAATTATAAATCATATTACAAGATGTAATATGTTGGAATTTGGCCTGATTTTTTAGGACTAGAAATCTTAGGGGAAAATTTTATACCTGTAGCATTAGCTGTTGAAACATTTTCCCTACATTGATTATTTCATGCACTGCACCCTGTAGTTTCTCAGGTATCTCAAAAAAATTACTTCCAAACTTATCAAGGCTTGGGTTTTTGTTTGAATTTATGCTTAACATGGCTTCTGGTAAATCCCTTCAAATAATCTATTTCTTGTGTAACATTTAGTACATATCCATGAGTGATAAACCCAGGGTGTGCTTTGATCCTACTCCCTTCTGAGTCACCTAGTAATTTTTTATAGTATCACAGAAGAATGTATGTTATAGCCTCAGGGTCATATGTCTTTATCTATTCTCATCCTGCAATTGCACTATTTATTGAACTAGTTTCCCTTTCTTTATCATTGAGTGAAAATACTTAGTTTTGTCATCCCCTTAACTTAACTATGTTGCTTTACTTCTCTGCATCAATAGTATTTTTGTTGGGTAGTTTGATCTTGTGAATTTCTTTTCCAACTCCCTTTTTCTTTGTTGTAAGTCAGTGATCATTGGACTTTGATGCAAATTTTCCTATGCCTTTTTCAGTTTCAGCTTCTCCTCTTTAGCATCTGCTAGTATATTACTGATAGATTATAAATGTAGCCTTATTAAAGTAAATTTCAATAGTCTCAGCCTACCAACCACCTGATATATCTTACAACCATCTATTTGCTTTTGTCGCTCTTCTTGTACTAGGACTGAAAAGTTAGGGTGTATGCTCTATGCATTGAAATATTTGAAAGGATTTTTCTCTATGGCTTCATATTTACTAATGAAACAATTGTGGGGTTTTGATTACTAATAACCTTAGACATATAGTTTACTCTATAAGTGTCACGATCTAAAAATGGATCATGATAGCACGTATGTGGCTTAATCTTAATAAGTACGCCAATCATCCAAACTGATAAAGAAAAATAAAATTGATAATAGCATAAACCAGGGCTAGACTTCTAGAATGAATTCAAGTTTATATGAAACATAATTGAAATGAAAGTCTAAAAGAAATTTCATAAGCCCCCAAAATCTGGTGTCATAGTGTAAGAACATCTAGTACATATGAATCTAAAAACACACATTTGTCTTTGAAAATGTAAAGACATAAAGTAAGAAAAGAGGAGGTTTGGAGTCAGCTCTGAAAACCCCTAGAGCACCTATTACCTCAAACACCATTCTAATCCGCATGTAATTAGCTATTGCATCTTGTAGTTGTACTCGAGTTTGCACCAAAAAGGTACAATCACGGTGAGTACGGTCCATTTGTACTCAATAGGTATCATAGAACGACTGAGTAAAGTTGGAAATAATATAAGTAAAGAAAACTATGAACATGTCACCTGCAAGCATAATAGTCCCAAACGGTAGCTCACACCTTCTCCACTAACAGTTCTAATATATATATATATATGCACAAAAATAGAAACAACATAGATATAGATATAGATATATATGAAAATATACTGAAACCAAGCACAAGTCAAATAAACTAAAGAAATCATGATGAATATGCATGTAAATGCAATGTAATGCAACGTGGATGGGATGAATGGTGAAAGCCATCGCATGACTTTCTATATATATCTGCTGAGCTCCCGGCTAAGACCCATGGAGGGTTAACAACTCATAAACTATATCTCATATCTCAATCTCAACTCAGCTCTCCAACAAGTGTTCACAAAGAGTATTTTCATAAAAGTGTCTCATTTTCTTTCAAAAATAGTATTTCTTAATGGTACCAGTATATCATAAGTGCATATATATGGAATGAGGATGCTACGCTTGTAATTAACTTAATATAATGATCTCCAATCCATGCAACATGTATGTATAGGTGAGCCCAAAAATCAACTCATTATGTTCGCAAGTCATGATCATCAACTCTAGTTAGGCACCATTAGAATAAATATGCATTTAATACATAATTAATATCATATCAACCCCTAACTCGAGTATTTCTCTTATGTTAAAAGCAATCAATGCTCGAATAAGTCCTATATTAGAAAAATAAACCCTCACATAGCATCATATCTAGAATAAAGGCATTTAAATGCACAGATAAGTTCAATTATGTCAAATGAAGCCCCCACATGGATAACCACAATATCAGATATGACAAGTCAACAACAACAGAGTATAAGCCCCCCACACGGACACGCAATAATAATATCCTCTAAATATAAATTTCATAGTTATTTTCTCCAACTCATAGAATACTTTACTTATTTATTAGCTACACAGCTCAACTAAAAGAAGTTAAGTTGTAACCTACTTTAAAACGATAAAATTTTAGCCTAAAGTGCTTCAATATGCAGTCTTCCCCTTATGAACTGCCTCAGAATCAACTACAACATTTAAATATAGCATTTACTCATTAAAATAAAGCAAATTATACCCATATTTCTCATATTTGGACTATGTCCAAAATAAGTTCAAAATTAAAAGGGGTAAAATTGAAATTTTATTTTAAAAATACCTTCCCCAAAGTTATAGAAGTTTGCAGGAGAGAACCACGTGAAAACGGATTTAAAATGAGGTCCAAATCAAAGAAATTTATTTTAAAACTTTATTAGTAAAAATCCTAAATTTTCATTTTGAAATCATTATTTAAAGTTTTTTTGATAATATAATAGATGAAAAATAATGAGAATAAGGTTTTGGAGTTTATCCAAGCTCTAATGGTGAAGAAATCTTCAAGAATCGCCCAAACTCAAAGCTCAAAGGTCCAAAAATGAGAGAAATCTTCAAATATCGAACACTTAAGCGACCAAATTGTCGCTTAACCGACCACCACTTAAGCAGCTGGGACATTGCTTAAATGATCAAACCTCAATGGTCGAGCTTCGCTTAAGCAGTACCTGCATCGCTTAGGTGCCCTCTGCTAAAGCGGACTTTTGGTCGCTTAAGTGGCTTCCACTTTAGCAACCAATAGGTCACTTAGGCAGCTGCACCGGCTGATGCTACATCAATAACTTGGATAAAATGCCAAGTTCCCGGTCGGACTCTCAAAATTTATTTGAAATTTTGTGAATACAAACGAACTGTTCTACTAAGATATTTTTGATATTCCGAACTCAATAGCAACGTCAGATTTTCAAAAAATTATTTTCACTAAATTGACCTCCGGGATCCCTTTTTACTATTTTTCAAACAAAAGGTCGAAATGAGATATAAATATTTCAAACCTAAACCAACCACGCTACTAATCCAAATTTGATATTCAGGACCTGCTAGCATAATTCACATTGTTATCCGGCACTCAGCGGCACTCAGAATAATGAATGTTGACCAAATTCAACTATATGGTTTCTCAAGTCTCTTAAAACTAGAAACTCGCACAAATTATTCTCGATCACATTTAAAATTATGTCTATTATCCCCAAACCTCAAAATCAACATGTAGCAACTATTAAAAAGGAAAAAATACTCAAAACACATAAAAAATAAAAGTTCACAAATTCAGTTCATTACAATTAGTAGGAACGTTATCAACCTATTTTTCATTAACAAAGGTCCAGTCAACTTTTGAAAAAAAATCTATTTCGTTTGTCATTCCAAGTGTTAGTACATCTCATTCTAGGTAACTCGGCCAACCCACAAGTATCTAAATAAGTTTGAAATTCATTTACTTCTATTACTGTATCTTGATTTTCTCCTATTCTGTCCTTGACATGTAAGAAAAAATTAAAAGCCCCTAAGATAATCCAAGGCATTGTGCTCCCTTAAAGTTGTACCAGATAGTTCCACAGCTTTTGTCTCTCCACTTTTTCATTATAGGCATATACAAATATAATCCAAAAAGTAATCTGTCATTGTATATGTGTGACTTCACATGTGATAGCTTGAGAGTTTTCACTATGTTGTGTCAGCTGTATATTCTGACCTCCATAATACCTACACTCTCTCATTGTAGTGCGAAGAGTGGTTTGTGTAGTACTTCCATCCCTCAAAAATTTCTCAACTACTAAATTAACTTAATCTCTTTTAATTTAGTATCAAATGACCAACTAAGTCCACTTTCATATCATATAAGGAGTTTGACCTCCTTTTGCTTTGAGAGGCCGTTAAGACCTCACATTCCAACAAAGTATCTTAACCATACAGTCTCAGGTCCTTTCCTTTTTAGTCTGTTCAGTATTCGAAGAATGAAAAGTATTTGACATAGTGAAACTTTTGTTGAGTATTGATAATGCTCCTACTATCCTTATTGGATTCACCCAACCACCTTTAGTACTTCTTTGAGATTTATGCACCCCTGTCTTTGATTCTTCTTGCACCCTCTTGTCAATATTAGTTCCTCCTACCGAGGTCTAACTTTTCACACACCTATTTTTTTGTAATCTCTATAGTAATTGGTTTTTGCACTACTATCTTGACAATCTTTTGCTTATACCTACAACTGTCACTTGTATGACCATATTTTTGGCAAGGCTCGCATATAGAAGGTTTCCAATCATATGCAACATCTCTTTTTTCATTTTGAAATAACACTTCATCAGGTAAATTCACCCCTACTTTCATCTTTATAAACAACCTTGCCAAATTTAGTCTCGTCTTCCTCTCTATGTGTTTATCAACCATCAAAGGTTTCCCCACCAAATTCCCAATTTTGCTTAAATCTTGAGCACTCTAATACTTGAAGTATAAGCCTGATAATTTGATTCAAATAGCTACTAATTACATCTATTCTTTGGAGAGTTTCATTTTTGGCGTCCAAGCCTTGACAATAAATAGTTTGCTATCAAAATGGTAAATTCCTCCTTGGATTGCATCATTTTTTCCACGTCATTATGCCTATTCCATTCTTTAGCATAACAATATTATTTATATCATGTTCTTTCCATATCTTCTGGATGTAGTGGTTTAGTACTGCGAATAGAGGGAGGGATTTTTCCAAGAACATAACAGACAACAGAGTTCTGCCAATAGTCAATCTTCTAAGTGATATCATCCACTTCAATTTCTCCAATTAATTGGTCACCAACATACTCAGGGTCCATAAATTTCAATTTAAAACCCTCATTAAAAATTTAATATGTCAAAAAAATTTTAAATTATTTTTCTATTTTTAGAATTTGTACTCGCGGGTTTTGGTTGTTCAACTTCATTGGCCTATATCAATTTCATATCATTATGTCGCATCACCATCGTCTAATTCCTCCACTTTTTCCTTTATCCGAGTATTTTACCTTGACTGCATCACCACTATCACACCATGCTTTGGTGACCTAAGTAGCTGCGAAGATCACGTAGGGGCAGGCTTATTATGAAATAATAATATTTATCAAAGATAAGAAAACATGTAGTCAAAGATGTTAAGGGAGGGAGGGGGTGAATTAGAGGGATAGAAAGAAAATTTATTTCTATTGAAAATGATGTATAAATTGATCTAGCTTTCTATTAATAAAAAAAATATTATCCCAAAACTTCTCAAAAAGCTTTCACAAAACTTTTCAGAAGTTTATTTTCAGACTAAATGTTGGATCCCATGGTAAAAATGATTCGGCAGCCCAGTTGATGAAAGGCCCCAGCTGATTAATTGGCTTACTTATAAAGTTATTTATGTAGAAACATTGTGTATTATATAAAACTAGAGATAGCATGTATAAAAAGGAATATTCTAGAAGGACCATTGTATTGATTCTTTGGTAAATTAAAAGGCACAAATATTTTTGTCCATTTTCGCTCTTTAAGTTCGTGAATGAATATTGATAATTCTTAATTTATATCACTATTTTGTTATGTTTACATGGTATCAGAGCCAGACCCATCTAAATTCTTTGTTCACAGATGTTGGGCCCCCATATTATATTATTCACATTTTAGTTAACAACGTCTGGGCGTGTGGAGGAGAGTTAAGAGTCCCACGTCAGAAGAAGGATAGGTTCTTGGTCTCTTTACATGGAATTGAGCAATCATCCCCTTATGAGCTAGTTTTTGAGATTGAGTGCAGTACTCAAAAACTGCAGAAAGTATTTAGAATCGGCTGGATAAAAGGTATGGAACTGTGAATAGGACTAAGATCTTTGAACTTAAGAAGGAAATTTCCTCTACTAGTCGGGGTTGCCTGGATATTGCTTCCTACTTCAATAAACTTAAGAATCTATGGGATGAACTAGGTTTTATATGTAGTAGGAATGCCAATAGATGTACTTGCACAGCTAGGAATGCTCTTCTTCAAGATTATGAGAAGAATAGACTTTAACAATTGCTTATGAGCCTCAATGAGATATATGTAGGGATTCGAGGGAATCTCTTCATGAGAATCTTCTCCCATCTCTTGACACTTCCTATAGCATTCTTTTACAAGACGCGAGACAGAGACAAGTGATCTCTCAGGCCCAGTTCACTCCTGATTTAGCTTTCTTTAGTGCTCATCTCAATCCTTATACTTGGTACTCCAGCCTCTTCTACTTATTCTCAATCCCCCAGGCACGTTCCTTCAAAGTCCAACCTCTTATGAAAATACTGTAAGAAACATGGGCATCTGAGTGCCAAATTCTATAAGTTGAATGGCTATCCTTTTCATTTCATGTTCACCAAAACTAACAAGTCTGTTGCAGTTATAGAAATCCAGCCTTCCACTTCCCTTGGACCTTGTGTACGGGGTAATTCATCAGAACAACTTACTGAACCTTGGTCTGTAAATTACTAGTTTGACCAAGGAGTAGTTTTTCCAGTTGCTTCACTCACTTCAGAATACTCAAATTTTTTACTCTCAACCTTGTCTCATGGCTTCTACAAATTTTGCAGGTATTCTTTCTATGTCTAATAATATTGAACATAGTTCCAATATGTTCTTGCTAGGAGAATTATCTAACTTTTCTTGGATTTTAGATTCTAGTGCCACACACCATATAACTTACAATAAAGATCTTCTTTTTGACATTCATCCCTCAACTGTACCCTAAATGGTCAACCTACCCAATTGCTACAAAGTTAAAGTCGTCTGTACTGGTTCTCTTAATTTCTTTTCTTTTGCACTACACAATGTTCTTTATTTTCCTTTTTTCCATTTCAATCTCATGTATATTTCTCAATTGACTTCTCAGTCTATTTTACTAAAAATACTTGTTTTCTATAGGCTCCTTCATTGAAGAGGCCAGTGAACCATAGTAAATTGGATGTCGGACTCTACAAGTTTTAGAATTCTTATATTATTGATTCTTCATGTGTCTCAATTTATGTTTCAATTTTGTGCATGTGCTTCTAAGTACCAGCTGCTTTTATTTCTCCATTAATTGATGTAATTTCTTTGCCTTGTTCTAATTATCTTGCATTTGACCTTTGTAAATCCAATTCTACATCTAATAAAACGGATATTTTATGGCATAACCATTTAGTTCACATTCTTTTTTGCCAGAATAAAGGATATATCTTCCATTCCTTGTGTTTTTTCTTCTAAGCAGTCTTTTATTTGCTCTATTTGCCCTATGGCTTGACAACCTAGGCTTTCTTTTCCTGTAAGCTCTATTAAAACTACTTCCCCTTTTGAATTGATTCATATGGACTCTTAGGGTCCTTATAGCACTCCCACTTATGGTGGGTGTAAATATTTTCTTACACTTGTTGATGACTTTACCCGGGCCACTTGGACTTACCTTATGGGTTCCAAGAGCAATGTTTTTCCACTATTAAAAGCTTTCTTTACAATGGTCAAAACTCAATTTAGTATTTCTATTAAGGCTGTTAGAAGTGATAATTCCTTAGAGTTAGGTTCTAGTACATCTACTATCCAATATTTCTTAGACCATAGGATTGTTTACCATACTTCCTGTCCTCACATACCACAACAAATGGTGTTATGGAAAGAAAGCATAGGTACCTTATTAAAACCTCTAGAGCCTTGCTCTTTCAGTCCAAATTACCCCTTTCATTTTGGGGTGATTGTGTTCTCATAGCCACTTATTTGATCAATAGATTTCCTTCTACTTTACTTAACAACAAATCTCTTTTTGAAATTTTACATAGCCAGGCACCATCTTTTTCCCATCTAAGAACTTTTGGGTGCCTTTGCTTCGTCACTTTCCCTAAGGTTCATAGGGATAAATTTTAGCCTAAAGTTGATCCATGTGTTTTCATAGGCTATCCCTTGGGTAAAAAGGGTTATAAGTTGTTTAATTTCCATACTAAACTCACTTTGTGTATAGAGATGTTGTTTTCCATGAGTCTATCTTTCATTTTGCTCTTCCTTCTCCTCCTTTATCTTCTACATCTTTTTCCCCCTTTTGTTATTTTTTTTTTTAATTCGGATCCTCCCTTTTCTTCTCCTCTAACTTATGTTTCTTCCACTTTCTCCACATCTACTTCTACTCTTTTCGCCCCTTCTGCTCTCTAGAGGTTCAGGCACCATTCTATTCCTTCTCATTTTCAACCTTATATTTGTAATTTACCCCCTTCTTTGTGTAGTTATAGTTCTATCTTTACTAGCACTGACTCATTTGCTAGCACTGCTATTTTGGAGCCTACCTCACATTCTTAGGCAGCTTCTATACCTGCTTGGCAATATACTATGAAAAAGAGTTTGAGGCTCTTGAGGCTAACCATACATGGTTTATAGGTCCTCTCTCTCCGGTAAGAAACCTTTTGATTATAAATGAGTTTTCAAAGTCAAGTACAAAGCTGATGGGTCTTTGGAAAGATATAAGGCCAAGCTAGTTTTTAGAGGTGACACTCAGGTTGAGGGTGTGGATTTCACTGAGTTTTTCTCTACTATTATAAAGTTTTCCACCATTAAATACTTGATTTCTGTGACTGTCAAGAAAAATTGGTCTCTATTTCAACTGGATGTGAATAATGCCTTCCTCCATGGTGACTTGGAAGAGGAGATTTACATGATATTACCTTTGGTTTTCCTGCTCCTGCTTGTGCAAATTCTTCCCCTATGGTTTGCCTTCTTCAGAAATCTTTACATGGTCTTCGACAGGTTTCTAGGCAATAGTATCCCAAGTTGTCTCAAGCTTTATGTTCTAGAGAGTACACACATTCCATGAATGACTATTCCTTGTTTACTAGACAAGCTGCCTCTTCTATTGTTATTTTTGTTGTGTATGTGGATGACGCTATCCTTATTGGTAATGATTTGGTTGAGACCACCAATTTTAAGTTATTTTTGGATTCTTAGTTCTTGAACAAGGATTTGGGGGTTCTTAGCTATTTTTGGGTATCCAAGTTGCTTGCTCGGGGTATTTTCCTACATCAGGGAAAAAAATTTCACGGTCTTCTCTTAGAATTTAGTTGTGAATCTATCACTGTTGTTACCCGCGTACTTGATCTTAATGTGAAGTTACAGGTCACAACAGGTGATCTCTTTAGTTCTCCTGAAGCCTATCGAAGTTTGGTAGATAAGTTGAACTTTTTGATACATACTAGGCCTGACCTGTGTTTTGCGGTTCAGCACCTTAGCCAATTTTTTCAGTCACCTCAAGCTCCTCACATGCATGTCGTCCTCTATATTTTGTGGTATCTTAAGGGGTCTTTGGATGTTGGTGTCTTTATCAGTGATAATTTTTCTCTCTTTCAACTTTTTATGACAGTGATTGGGTTGCTTGCCCTGATACTAGGTGCTCCATTTTTGGTTTTTCATATTTCTTGGTGATCTTTTGGTGGGTTGGAAGTCTAAGAAATAGCCTTTCATCTCTCTCTCATCTGTTGAGGCTGAATATCAAACCATTAGTAAGGTTGTTGTTGAGTTATCTTGGACTGTTAGCTTGTTGGTTGATTTTGGTATTGCAGTTAATCAACCTGTCCCTGTTTACTGTGATAATCAAGCGGCTATTCATATTGCCCACAATCTTGTGTTCCACGAATGCACTAAGCATATCGAGGTGGATTTCCATTTCACCCATCAATAACTTATAGATGGTCTTATATCCTTGCATCATGTTCCCACTACGGCTCAGCTGGTTGATATTATCACGAAGCCTCTTAATGGACTTCTTCATCATTCCATTCTTTCCAAGTTGGGTGTTCTTCCCCACTCCAACTTGAGGGGGATGTTGGACCCGATAATAAAAATAATTTGACGGCCCAGTTGATAAAAGGTCCAAGCCCACATAAATCTCTTCTATAGTGAAAGTATTTACATATAATTTCGTTAGACTTTCTCTCTCCCTAATTTGCAAAATAGACTTATACATTAGGTAGGCCCTTATACATTGCTGGAATGTATGATAAAACAGATTTGACTATTTTTATGGAAAGAGAAATCAGATACTATCTTTCTCTACCTTAATTAATGTCATTAATTACATATCATTATGTGGTGTATGATTAAATATAGTAACTGAAATTTAAATTCAAAAAAATTCTTAAACATCACTGTTAATTGTTCTAATTGTTGAATTACATTCTTGAAAAAAAAAGTCGTCTTCTTTCTTCAATTCGCGGGACAAAAAAATATGAACATCCTCATATTGTTGCCATTATTCTGGTATTTGGGAGTCGGAAATTATTTATCAATCCTACAAAAGTGAAGCAATTATTGTTTCAGAAAGTATAATCTTCTTGAAATTAATTACTACGATTGCGATGGAATTGAATATTGAAGAAGTTCATAAAAAAAATTAAAGTAAAATACATTGTTGAAGGTAATTCTTCTCCCATTATCATAAGGAATGACAATGGAGTGAGGGTTTACATAGAGTTGAAGAAATAATTTTCGGAATTTATCAATACGGTATTTTATGCCCTGAGAAAATTAAAGCAGACTCAAATTAAGAGAAAAAAAGATAGCAAAAAACTGATACATATTAAAGATAACATTATACAACAGTTGTATATGTATGTGGGCACATTATACATTTAAAAAATAATCTGCAGTAATATATAATGTCATACTATACATTTAAGTATTAACATTAAACATGTATACTTCTGTATCCTTATCAGAAGGTATAATACTTTCTAATTGTATAACACCAACAACAACAAATCCAGTATATTCCCACATAGTGGGGTCTGGGGAGGGTAAAATGTACGCAGTCCATACCACTACCTCCAAAGAAGTAGAGAGGTTGTTTCTGATAGACCCCCGGCTCAAGACAAAGGATAGTAAACATCGAAAGCGAGCAACATGATAAAATAATAGAGATATGACATCCACAAAATAAAGTACATTAACAAACCAAGGATCCCCCTCCCCCAAACCTAGAATTACCAACCAAGCTACACCAAACCCTCCTAGATGCAGACTACGACTCGACCACACACCTTAGCCCTCTATCTTAATACTTTTCCTCCATACCTTCCTATCGAGGGTCATATCCTCAGTAAGTTGTAACTGCTCCATGTCACGTCTAATCACTCCTCTCCAGTACTTCTTCGGTCTACCCCTACCTCGCTTGAAACCATTCAAAGCCAACCTCTCACACCTATGAACTGGGGCATTCGTGCCCCTTCTCATCACATTCCCAAACCATCTCAACCTCACTTCCCCCATCTTATCCTCCACCGACGCCACTTTCACCTTCTCCCGAATAATTTCATTTCTAACCCTGTCATTCCTCATAAATCTGCACATCCAACGCAATATCATTATTTTTGCCACCTTTAACTTTTAGATGTGAGAATTCTTAATAGGCCAACTTTTTGCTCCATACAACATAGCCGGCCAGACTGCAACTCTATACAATTTGCCTTTAAGCTTAGGAGGCACCTTCTTATCGCATAAAATTCCCGAGGTGAGCCTCCATTTCTTCTAACCTACCCCAATACGGTGAGAGACATCCTTATCAATCTCTCCATTCTCCTGAATCATAGACCCAAGATACTTAAAACTATCCCTCCTACAAATCACCTGAGAATCCAACTTCACTACCACCTCGTCCTCTTGCCTCGAGTCACTAAACTTGCCCTCTAAGTACTCTGTCTTGGTCCTACTCAACCTGAATTCTTTAGATTCTAGGGTTTGTCTCCAAACCTCCAACTTATCATTAACATCTCGACGCGACTCATCAATCAAAACTACATTATCCGCAAAAATATACACCAAGGCACCTCTCCCTAAATACTCCACGTCAACACATCCATCACCAAGGCGAATAAAAATGAACTAAGAGTAGATCCTTGGTGCAACTCTGTCAAGACCAGGAAATGCTTGAAATCTCCTCCCACAGTCCTTACCCGAGTCTTCGCTCCCTCATACATGTCCTTAATCAATCGGATGTACGCCACTAGGACCCCCATTGCCTCCAAACATTTCCAAAGAACCTTCTTAGGGACTTTGTCATACGCCTTTTTCAAGTCGATAAACACCATGTTAAGATCTCTCTTCTCCTCTCTATACTGCTCTACCAGCCTCCGCACTAGGTGAATTGCCTCAGTCGTCGATACTTTCTAATTGTATTATACCAAATAATACATAAAATGACTCTTAAATGTAATAAGAACTTCTTAATGTATAATATAATGAAATATATAGCAGAAGAATTATATTATACACTAGTCTTCCAAAAATAACTAATGTCTAATGTCTAATATATTATAACTTATACATTAAAATATAATCTTCCAAAATATATAATATCACACTATACATATAAAATATTCACCTTATACATTAATTATCTACAAGATTATAATAATTTTAAGGAAAAATTAGTGTTATTGTAATATTACATTGGCTACATGATAATAAGGAAAAAGAATGATTCAATTTCCTTTATTAGGTAAATTGAAAGTGTACATCTTTAATTCCTATTATAAAAGTGACGCAAATAGGAGGGGGATGAGATAGTATTAATATTACATTAGCTTGATTGTAGGCGTAAATAAAGGAGCACATATATGGAGCAAAAATCAATGCATTAAAATAGGAGCAAAATATGATATTTTGATATGTATGAGGGGATGAGAGAGAAAGAGTGAATTTAAGGGATTTAAGTAATTACTTTGGAATTTTTGTAATTTCTTTTCCAATATGAGATTTTATGTAATAAGATAAAGTTACCTTGTGTATATATATAATTTTTAGAATTTATTTATGTAGGACCATTGTGTATTATATAAAACTAGAAGTAGCATGTATAAAAATGGATAGGATATTGTAGGACCATTGTATTGATTCTTTATAAATGAAAAGGCACATATATTTTTCTCCATTTTCTCTCTCTAAGCTCTCTCTAAGTTCGTGAATGAATATTGATAATTCTTCGTTTCTAGCGCGATTTTGTTATGTTTACACTAAACTGTTGTTACTGTAATTTCTTTAGATTACTTGGGTATGATATTCATTCTATAATGTACAAATAATGTTCTCTATTTCTATTGAGTCTTTGTCGTACTGTACCGTACGAAACATGAGGATATAATATAAGATAATGGTTTGTGTTAGTTCCATTTGAATAAAGAAAATATCTAAAGTAAAAAATAAAATTGGCGGACCAAAATATCTATATAAACGTTGTTGAATTTTTCATCATTCAATCAAACACTACTTCTACAATATTTTTGAATAAAGAAAATATCTAAAGTAAAAAAAAAAATTAACGGACCAAAATATCTATATAAAAGTTGATGAATTTTTCATCATTCAATCAAACTCTACTTCTACAATATTTTTGTACGAAAATACAAATTTAGTAATTAATACTAATAGATAGGAAATAAAAAAAATCATGATAAGGAGCAGTAATGTGATGGTATATATATATATATATAAATTTTTTCATTATTCAATCAAACACTACTTCTACAATATTTTTGTACGAAAATACAAATCTAGTAATTAATATCAAATCAATAAAGATAATATATATGTTTTTCACACAATTTTATCAATTAATCATAAATTGTTAGATGGACTCTTATTTGCTTTTTTTAGTTAACTAAAGTAAAAAATATTTGGAGGGGGGTGTGCGGATCTAATAGGTATAATAGATTTAGTAGGTTTCTAGTGAATCTATTATACCTATTAGATCCGCACACCCCCCTCCAAATGGTATCAGAGCACAGCAATTTAAAACGAACGGAAGAGATATATATTAGAGTTAGAGTTAGAATATATATGTTAGAGTCAAAATTAGATTTAGAGTTAAAACATTTTACTTATAATTAATTAATTATAAGTAAAATGTTTTAACTCTAAATCTA
>NC_061114.1:174350554-174374500 GCF_002878395.1 Capsicum annuum | reverse complement strand
TGTTTTATTTAGACTTATATATTCTGAATAATTACTAATTAAAGATTCTTTAATTTTTCTAAAAGCTTCTCTATTTTTAAATGGTCTTCGCATAATTAATTAATTATAAGTAAAATGTTTTAACTCTAAATCTAATTTTGACTCTAACATATATATTCTAACTCTAATTCTAATATATATCTCTTCCGTTCGTTTTAAATTGCTGTGCTCTAATATTTATCTAATTAGGGGCGCAACTACGGTGTATTAGAGGGTTTGGACAAACCTAATTACTTTAGTGTAGATCTTGTATTTGTGTTAGAAAATTCAGTAAATATCTATATTTATTAGAGTGTGAACCCATGTCAAAGCTAGTTTCCGGTCGATTGGTGATGGGGAAGGTGCTAAGATTTTCTGTTCTTGACGATATGGGTTCAAACCCCAGGAATTTAAATATACTTGTGCAGATTTAAATCTGGATATATACATATATGCAAATTTCTTTAGGGAGGATAAAGTGTAATACACAAAGTGGGGTTTATGGAGGGTAAAGTATATGCAGTTCATACCACTACCTCATATAAAGTAGAGAACTTATTTTCGATAGACCTTCAACGCAGATTTTCTTTAAAAGAAAGAAAAACAACAACTCTAATTTATATTCTTCTAAACACAATTCTAGTTTTGAAATATTATTTTCAAATACTGTTTTATTCTTTCCAAATCTTACAATTGTTTCAAACATCTGGTTAAAACATTGCTTCGAATTTACCCATACAGAAGGGACAATATTTTAATTATTTTTTTTGGTTTCCCATATGGTGTCTGGTGCCGCATTGGAGCCCCGATTAATCTGAATCACGTGATGCAGGACCGATTAAGGTGGCAGCACTCCCAATAGAGTTTTCTCCATATCCAAGGTCGAACTCTCGACCTCTGGTTAAGGGTGGAGCAGCCCCATCCACTGCACCACAACCCATGTTGGTAATTATTTTTTCTCCATAATGTGAAATTATTTTTCTTCCTTTTCAATGAATTTGCTTCACAAATAAAAGGGAGACTCCGACTAAAAATTATTCTTCTTTCTCTTCAAAACTATAAAATCCTTTGCATGTCGCCACCTTCTCGGTTGGAGTTCAAACCTCGTGATTGATATGTTTAGAAAATTCTTTCAGTCTTTCTCCTCTCCTCCTACTTTTTTATTTTCAATTTCTTTGCCTATCATAATGCATAATATATATTTAAAAAATGATTTTAATTTGATTCTATGTATCTCCCATATTGTTCTTTTATATATATTAATGTTTGGTATTTCTTGAAGCTTCAACTCAGAATTTACGATAACCCAACAAGTATGTGGTCCTTTTCATATTTTTGAAAATTTTCTAATGTAATTTTTTTTTTTTTCATAATTTACAATCTTTATATAAGTTACAATGAAAATAGGCACAAACAAAAGAACTTTTTTCTTCATGAAATGTGTTAAAAATTACTTGTGAAGTAGAACTAGTGATAATTTTCTAAATAATTGTTTAGTTTATTAAATAGAGGATGGCATATTTAAAAGTGTATCTAACGATGCGATTATTGATCGTTTCCTAAATATGACAAGTAGTCGAGTACAATTATAATGATAATATTTATATTTATGTAGTGTTTAAATGAATGTTTTTTAAATATATTACATATCTGTACTTTGACGATTATTATATATTAGCTTGAGGTGATTGTCTCGTCTTAAATGTCAAAACCCCTGAAATTCATATCCTGGATCGCCTTTGATCTTAGTTACAATAATAATATAATCGAATCTCTTTCTTTAGCCACCTTTAATTATTATACTTATCTTATATTAAAAATATCATATACTTGAAAAATTACGATCAAAGCTAGAATATCTAAAGCTAAAAGTAAATGAAAAGAATATTCAAAATTGGTTTCACCTGATTCTCCAATTTTTGCTGCCATACATCATTTTTGTTGTTTTTCTACTGATGATCCGTACCGCGAAAGATCTGAGATGCTTATTGATATAATTTTTTCACACTTAAAATTTGAATTCAAAATACTTATTAAATGCAGAGGAAGATATCATATTCATTTCACCACAACTCTTGTTGGTTACATCACTCTTGAATAATTGATTGCTTAAGGAGATCTATATCATCCTATTTCTTCAATTTGTTTTCCCACATACTTGTATAAGGTTAATTGAGATCATTGGAGTTTGGATTGAGGAGCTTTGTTAGAGGAGAAAAGCTCTGCGAAAGTTTATTTTATTTTGTGTTTTTCTTTCTTTTGTACGCACACAATTTGCAGGGTTGTTGCCTCAAGTCTCTCTGTGTGTCGTCATAGTGTGTTATTTTTATCACATAATGTAAAGGGCCAATTAGTTAGTGTCTACGTGTAAAAGATTTTTTTTTTTGTATTTTTAAAATTATTTATGAACGGTAATGTACATAATTTATTTTACTATTCAGCTTTAAATTTGGAATTTTTGAAGAGATTCCTAATTTTTACATTATCTTTACTAATAAACCAAGGCAAAAATTATTCCAAGATATGTTTAAGGGTTAATTACATTAAATATTTTGAAATCTGACTCAAGTATGAATACATATATGAGAAAATACATAAATATCCTCAAATATTGGACTGTTTTTTCAAAAAGACACTTGAACTTTGTGCGTGTCCTAATACCCCTAAACAATTTTGAATCAATATTATTACACCATTTTTGGACGAAACCCAGTTTTAAAAAGTAGGTGCTTTACACGCACCAATTAAAATTTGACAGGTCTGACTTAATAAAAAAAATACATATTTTTTATTTTTAATTATTTTCTTTATATTTTCTTCTTCTTTCTTTTCTCTCTCTCTTTCTTTTTGGCTCTCTTTTTTCCCTTTGCACCAATAATTTTACTCCACGAGTCCTTCTTCTCCACAAAACATCTTCATTCTCTTCGGCCAGTACACATCAATTAGAACCATTTTCTTACCATTTTTTTTAACAATTTCTCAACTTTGATCAAGTTATTAATATGAAATTAACCATCCTTTTATTTGAATAAACTTTGATATTTTAAAGTTATGAAGATTTTGAGAAAAGTAATATCAAAATTAAAATTTTTTGTAAATGAATTAGTGAATTTTCTAAAACCCGTAAATAGCTTATTGAAATGTAAATAAAAAAAATACTCCTAATCATCTTGAAATATATTGAGTTTTATAAAATTATTTAAAATGTAAAAAAAAAAAAATATAAGAACTTGAAATTGAAGAAAGTAAACATGGTGATGGTAAAGGTGAGTAGAGTTATGGTGATAATTGAGAGGATTGAGGAGAGAGAGAGTTATGGTGATGATGATGTTGTTTTTGTTATTGTAATTGATGTTGTTGTTGTTGTAATTGATGTTGTTGAGTTATGGTGATGAAGAAGAAGTTATCAAATGGGGAAGAAGACAATGGTGGGGTGGGGGTATTGGCGGGGGTAGGGGTGGGATAGGGGGTATGCGATAATTTTTAAAATTAAATAAATATTGATTTTTTTTTTTTTAAAAATAGAAGATAAATTATATAACAAATTATTTACACGTGGCAGCTTTTAATTGGTCAATCAAGTCAAAAAAATTCACGCGCCTGTGGCGCGTGTATACACGCAGAGAGTTAAAATGATGTATTTGCAATGGAATAAAGAAGAATCGTGGGGTAATAGGTCAAAGTTAAAGTTTAGGTGTCTTTTTGCAAAATTCGGACAAAATCAGGGGAGTCTTTATGTATTTACTCTACATACGTACGTACGTACATACATACATACGTATGTACATACATACATACATACTAGTTCCGTGGGACTCGTGCTAAGCTCGGACCCAAGTTCAAGATATAAAAATAAAAATTTTAATTTAAAATATGATTTGTTATATTTTTTTTACTTTATAATTAATGTAATTTAATGATATGTCAAACATGTCTTGTTAATAAGTTTTTATAATTATTAACGTTTTTAATTACGTAATTAGACAATTTGTAAGGAACAAAATATTTGTGAGGAAGAAAGCATTATCAAAGAATTAGAATATATCAAAGGACCACAAGCAATTCAATATTTTGTAAAATAACATGATTAAAAATATTTAAATAATTATAATTTGACGAAGATCAAAATAAAAAAATATTTATATTTTTATAATTTTGTGATTATCTAATTGTTTACCTATATATAGAAATAAATTTCTTTTGATATTTATTGAATTTTAATTTCGTTCTTTATTTCATATGCAAGAATTTTTGCATAATTTATTTTTTTAATCTTAAATCATCTAATACAACAAAATATTCAATCACTTTAAGTTTATATTATACATTATAACCTTAATTTAGAGGTTTTACAAAAATTAACTTCATAATAATCTATAAGGATAATAAATAATAATTAAACTGCATTAATATATTACTCCATTCAGTCCATTTACTTATCGTGTTTATCTTCTACACACCTCCTAAAAGAATATCTTATCTATCCTATTTTAATTATTGTTTTTATCTTTTTTCATGTTTGCTAAGAAAAGTATATACAAGTTATTATTTATTAAGTTAACCTATTTATTATATGCTATTGAGAATTGTACAATATTAATAACAACTATAAGAGTGTAGTTAAAAATCAATGCAAATTTTAGTTTTGTATTCAAAATTATTTGAAATGATTTTTTTGAGCTAAACTGATTTTTTAATTAAAGATAAATGAAGCTTTAACTAAAATGTAATTTAATAAGTGACAAGAAGGGACCAATAATAAATGTCCAAGTAAGAATGTTCTGAACCAAAATAAGAAGGGCAAAAATGAAAATATATTACAAAAATACACCATTAATTGCTGTGTGTAATAATCTTACTTAACCAAAAAAAAGTAAAATACCTAAAATATCATTGTGAGGACTACCAAAATTGATATCCTCTCTGATATATATACTAGTTTTATGAGGCCGAGCTTACTCAATTAAAAAACATATTTCGCATTATAATTTTTTAATTTATAATTGAGATAATTTAGTAGCAGTTAGGCTTGCCTTATTCACAAATTTTCTTAATAAAAGTAGTCACATAATTAGGTACTTCTTAAAAAAAAATCATGCAATAGAAAAGGAGTTTGACGGGAAAATTAGTAAATATCAAAATAAAGAGATATAAATAATTTGGTATTCTATAACATAATATGATTTGAACTTTGAAGTATGTAAAGTATTTACAACTCGGTGAAGATCAAATAATATACTTTTGTCATCCAATCACATTTTAAAAAAGAAGATATTTGTCTAATCTTCGAAGCTAAATTGAGTTTGATTAATTTAATATTTTAAATTAAAATTTAGATATTCAAAAATTATATGAAAAGTACTTCAATATCGATTCTCTTATTAATATAGTGAAAACAATCTTAAAATATTACTTAAAATTTATGTGATTTGATTCTCAAAAGATGAAACATAATAGTAAATATTTTGGGATGAAGAAATAAAAAATAATAATCAAACAAAGAGTATGAAATAAAACCAATGAGAATTATGATAATCTTAAGTACTTAAAAGATATTTACCTTAAATTCAAATACAAACACCAATCATATTAGTTTTATATTTATGTCTTGTTTGAATAGGCTACTGATGACTTATAAACATTTGACTTGAACAACTATCATTTTCATTTTTATCTTTGAAATATTGATTTACCTCTCATTATTTTCATTTTTCGACCATCTGAAAGATACAATTCATCTACTTCTTTTTCTCCATCTCCTTTTTTGGAGGGACTTCATTTAAGTTTTCTGCTGTAAACCCTTTAATAACCTGATGATCCCCATTATTAAAAAAAAAAAAAAAAAGAAATTAGAAAGATTCAACAAACAACATAACACATTTAAAGAAGAAGAGATCCAATAATTCTTTTAATTGAATGTAGGTATATGTAGATATAAGGTGCAACTGCATGAGCAGTTTAACAAAATAGAGCCTAACCTGAATCAGAAACGGGCTCGGATGCAGACGAAAAGTTTACAGGAGGTATTTTGCGGGATAACACGGATGACAGCGGCACGTAAGTAGGTTCTGAATATCGCGGTTAACACAGTTTGAGCACTTTTATTTCTCCATTATTATTCTCTTGGATAGGAGAAGAAAGCACCACCCCTTATTGCTCCTTGTTTTTGTTCTCTGTATGAAAACATAGATGCAGTATTCCTATTGAGTTATCGAGAATGCACAATCATGAGTTTTTTTTTCCTTAAAAAACGAAAAGCTTCGTAGGGGATAATGAACGTGGGGGAAACTGAAAAGCTACGTGGGGTGAGAGTATATATTGGGGAAATGGGGTAGTGTCCTTTTATTAAAATCTTTTTTCTTTCTTTCGATTTTTCCATTTATTTTATTAAAGATCGAAATACAATTACAAAATATAGATAGAATCCTTAGTTTTAGGTTTTTTAATGTAAACACAACAAGCTTCTTTCTCATGGATTTTTAATATAATATAATTAAATGTTAAAACCCATGGATATGATTATGCTCCTGGATCTGAACTTATAGGATTATCTTACCGCATATATTATCGATTATTATCAACTCTAAATCCTCGATGTAAATTGATTGATGATAATTCTGACTGCACTATGCTTATTGAAACTAATTTTATAAAATCTAGGGTTACTACCCGAAGACCTATTAGATGGGATGAAATTGATTTTCCCCAAGCTTGGATATTAAATTCAGTCACTTCCCCAAAACAATTGGCGGAGGACGTGACTAATTCAGAGTTAACTCAAGTAACTCAAAACTCTGATGGGCGCGTTTGTCTACAATTCGATAGCAATCCTCCTGTCTATAGAAATTCTTTTCCTCTGCCACGAAGGCTCCCTTCAATACATCATATTTCTCCGATTGAACCTGCTGAACCCACTTATGGACCGGCTAGGAATCGAGCGGCATCTTTGCATACTATTAATTCTGCAGATTCGCATATTACACCTAAAGGTGTAGAAAAGATAAAAATTAACTCAAAAACTAATATAGTTCAAGATTTCGATAATGAAAATCCTACTCCATCTGAAATGGATTTTGACATAAATTCTGTTTAACCATGATGACACAACTTATTGATTTTAGCCCTGGTTCTCAGGCAAGAAAATATATTCAAAAAGAATTTTTTTCTGAAAAATGGAAAGCCTTTAGAACCTGGTTTTTTGAAACTTATACTTCTGATGAATTGAAAAACATTTCAGAAGAGTTCTATGAAATTTGTGCTTTGCATAATAAAATTATATTCTTTGTCCCATGGTTCATGTCTGTATATTTACCGTCCTATGTCAAGATAATCGAAAGATCTTATCAAAATTCTGATGGCTCAATCACTCAAGCACTTTACCCTCCTCAATCTTCCTTTATCTTACCCAATAATACTGGCATGACTTTCTCTGCATTTCAAAAGTTTGTTAGTGAAGATGTGGGAAAAATTACTGTTTCTGAAATAAATAACCTTATCGCTCAAAATAATTATTTAAGTCTTTATGTTAAGGTTTTAGGCGAACACATATCCTCTCTTGACAAAAAACTTGATGAATTGATTGAGCTAGTTAATAAACTTAGCTCTCAGATGAATTTCTCTAACATTCCTTCTACTTCCAAAATCACTGATAAAGATGAATATATTCTTTCCAAACCGTGTATTCAAAGACCCCCTGAAATAGATGGATTTGCAAAGGTCTCTCAGTTAGACCAATTAGAAAAACTCTTAGATAAAAAATTTTCTCGTTTAAATATTCAACCCCTAAATATTTCTGATGATTTGGTACAAAATCTTGAGTCTAATTTTGCTGAGCATATTGATTTTGCTGAAACTCCTGGCATTATAACCTCTTCTGAGCTTAATAAGCTCAAAGGAATGATTAAAAAACAACCTGGCAAGAAGTACGCTGATATTCCCCGTATGTCTACTGCTTATTATCCACGCCCAACTCCTCAAGATGTTTTAATAGAGGAAAGGGAATGGAATCAGACAAATACTTCTTATAGTGGAGAAGCCATTTATGAATGGAACATTGACGGATTATCTGACCGACAAATCTCCATTCTTATTCATCGAATGTCTATGTATGCTACTATTGCCACAGCCACCACTTCACCAGAACATAAAACCACTCGTACTGACCAAACAATCTGTAAAATGATTGTTGCGGGCTTTACTGGCCAACTTCGGGGCTGGTGGGATAATTTCCTTGATGATACTAAACGCGAGGCTATTTTTAACGCCACCAATGATCAACCCGGCAAAGACAATCTCGGACGACCCCTTCGGGCAGGACGTTCGGATGCTGTTTATACTCTTATGCTGACGATTATTGAACATTTTGGCGGAAGATTTACCAATCAATACGAAAATATTCGAACTCTGCTTAATGGTTTAAAATGTCGACACTTAGGAGAATTTAGATGGTATAAAGACACCTTTCTTAGTAGGGTTATGGATTTACCCGAAAGTAAGTATGACCATTGGAAAGCTAAATTCATTGATGGCCTTCCACCCTTATTTGCTGAAAGAGTTAGAAAAACCCTTCGAGGATCTTATGGAGAAGTCCAGTATTCAGAAAAAACTTATGGTCAGCTTATTGTAGCTTGTACTCAAGAAGGCCTAGCCCTCTGTAATGAGTTGAAATTAGCTAGACAGATTAAGCTTGATAAACTCAGAGAAAAATCCCAATTAGGAGACTTTTGCGAGCAATTTGGTATGGATAAAACCTTTGTACGAAAACCCCAAAAATACTCTAAGACTTCTAAACCCTATAGAAATAAACGTTCCAGGCATAGAAGCAAGGAAGAACGTGAGACTAGAAAATCCTTCCGTAAGTCCACTAGATTCACCAAAAACCGATCCAAACGAGATTTAGCAAAAATTAAATGCTATAAGTGTAACCAGTATGGTCATATTGCTCCAAATTGCAAATTACAAAAACTCAAGTCCTTAGGGCTTTCTGAAGAAGTTCATGACCAAGTCTACAATTTATTATACTCCTCTGCTTCCGAATCTGATTCTACTTCTGAAAATGATTTTGAATTACCTAATTCCGAAAGTGAGCTCGATCAGGATGATAAATGTAATGATTGTGATAATGATGTTTGCAATTGTGATGAAACAATGTATAAATTGCAAGCGCAATTCGAAGATATTGATTTAAAAATTCAAACTCTTACTGCTGAAAATGTCCTTGAATTATTAAAGGAAATCACTGATGACAAACTGCGTGAAAAAATCCTCAAGTTTGCTACTCAAAAAACTTCTGCTAATCCTAGTACTTCAAAAGATAACTCTTTTGAAAATCATCCCTTATCTTATTCCTTAGCTGAAGTAAATAGACGTCTTGCTTTGAATAAAATCCCTGCTAGAGATACCACCTTTCATGATTTAAAAATCGAAGTTGAGCAATTGAAAAGGGAAATTATTTCTCTAAAGCAAAACCAGATGATTTCAGATCATAGAATTTTAAAAATTGAAGAAAAGATTATTGATGTTCCCGAAGTATCTTTCGTTTCAAAAGGAAAAGAAAAAGATTTTGAAAACTCTGAAAATTCTGAAGTTGTTAAATTCAGTCCAGCGGAAGATTTGAAAAAAGATTATTTCTTGGGAATGATGCAAATTGTTACGGCTCATAAGTGGTATATAAACTGCACTATTTTGATAAATAAAGAATTTTCGGTTACTAATATAGCTATGATTGATAGTGGTGCTGATGTTAGTTGTATTCAAGAAGGATTAATCCCAACTAGATATTTTGAAAAAACCACTCATATAATAAAATCTGCATCTGGTCATGCTCTTGATATTAATTATAAATTACCAAATACTCATATCTGCCGAGACAAAGTTTGCATTCCACATTTTTTCTTTTTAGTAAAAAATCAGCTTTATCCTCCTATTATTTTAGGAACACCTTTTATAAATGCTATTTATCCTTATACTCATATTGATGCAAATGGTTTTAAGGCTACGTACAATGATAAACAAATTTCTTATCCTTTTGTTACTCAGCCAGTAACCAGAGATATTAATGCCCTTATCAATATGAAACAAAATCAGCTCAATTTCTTACAATTAGAATTAATGAGTATTAACATCTTGGATACTTTAAAATCAGTAAAGGTTCAAGAAAAAATAAAAATGATTTCTAATCAATTGATTCTGGATATTTGCGCGGATCATCCAAATGCTTTCTGGAATCGAAAGAAGCATATTGTTTCTCTTCCTTATGAAGATGACTTCAGTGAAGATAAGATTCCTACAAAATCCCGACCTTGTCAAATGAATACAGAATTAGTAGAATTCTGTAAAACAGAAATTGATAATCTTCTTCAAAAGGGTCTTATAAAACCCTCAAAATCTCCTTGGTCTTGTACAGCTTTTTATGTCAATAATGCTGCTGAAAAAGAACGAGGGATACCTCGACTAGTTATAAACTATAAACCTCTGAATAAAGTTTTAAAATGGATTCGATACCCTATACCGAATAAAAGGGACTTACTTTCCAGATTATATGATACTAATATATTTTCTAAATTTGATTTAAAATCTGGATATTGGCAAATTCAAATTGATAAACATCATAGTTATAGAACTGCTTTTAATGTTCCTTTCGGACAGTATGAATGGAATGTCATGCCATTTGGTTTGAAAAATGCTCCTTCCGAATTTCAAAAGATTATGAATGATATTTTTAACCCCTATATGGACTTTATCATTGTCTATATTGATGATATCTTAGTATTTTCAAAAATCCTCGAATCTCATTTTAAACATTTACAGACGTTTAAACAAATAATTATTCAAAACGGTTTAGTTATCTCTAAACCTAAGATAAGTTTATTTCAGACAAACATTAGATTTTTAGGACATAATATTTCTCAAGGTTCTATTGAACCTATACAACGAGTTCTAGAATTTGCTAAAAAATTCCCTGATGTTATTACTGATAAAAAACAGCTTCAAAGATTCCTCGGTAGTCTTAACTATATTTCCCCTTTTTACAAGAATTTGTCTAGAGACTTAGCCCCTTTATATGATAGACTAAAAAAGGATCATAAGACTCCTTGGACTCAAGCACACACTGATTTAGTAAAATTAATAAAAAATAGAGTTCAAACCCTTCCTTGTACTTCTCTTGCAAACCCTAACTGGTTAAAAATTGTTGAAACTGACGCTTCAAATATCGGCTATGGCGGAATACTTAAACAAGTTAATCCCCATACAAAGACGGAATGTTTGATTCGATTTTATTCTGGTAAATGGACAGAAATTCAGAAAAAATACGCCACGGTAGCTCATGAAATGCTAACTATTGTTAAATGTGTTTTAAAATTCCAGGATGATTTGTATAACCAAAAATTTATAATTCGTACTGATGCTCAATCAGTTAAATTTATGTTTAATAAAGACTTCAAACATGATGCTTCTAAATTAATATTTGCACGGTGGCAAGCTCAATTAGCCCCGTTTGATTATGAAATACAGTATAAAAGGGGTAGTGAAAATTCTCTGCCTGATTTTTTATCTAGAGAATATCTTTTATGAGTTTTTACACATATTTCCTCTCTGAAAAAATTATAATAACTATTATCAAATGCATTCCTTTGAATGAAGATATTCATTTTTTGATCTTAGAAACTCTAATTCATCGTTTAATAGCAGAAGAATTTGAAAATCACAATGAATTCATTGACAACGAAATCTATTGGTTTGACATTGACTTAAGTGATTAATGTTTACAGATATCATGAAACTCTTTCTACACTTCTTCTCTGAAAAGTTCTTACTCACCTTTATAAAGGCAGTTCCTCTGAATATGGATTTACACATGCTCATATTACGGAAAGTTATTGACGATCTTATTACAAAAGATACATTTTATGAAGATCTCGTCGAATATATGTCATGGTATGCTGATCCAACTCCTGATCCAATTTTTGAAATAATGCAGTATGGATCCTCCTTGGCAAATCGCCAAAGGTAGAGGTCGAGGTGGAAGGAATCAACATTCTTCATATCGAGGTGGAAGAACAAACCCTTCATATTTTGACCGACAAAATTCTGCATATAGCTCTGCAAGTTCTAATTTTCCCATTTTACAACAAGGGAATAGAACTTTGATCAATTCAAAAATTCATGGCGATGTATCATCTTCATCAAAAACTCTGAATATTGGCTCTTCTGTTCATTTAGAAGACATTCCTGAAAATCATCCATTATACAAACAACTGCAATCCTATTTATCAGATCAACAAAAAACTGCAGATTCTTTTGCCTCCATAGTTCAAGAAAATTCTGAAGATAAGCCCTCATATGAAAAACTGGATGCCAGAGAACTTATATTATATCTTGAAAATCAGCATATTCCCGGGCAAGAAAATTCTGAAGAAGCATGGCGACTACTCAAAAATTACCTTACTGCCAATGTATATTTTACTGGTGAATCCTACGAAACACGGACTTATTATGAACACATATTAGTCCAAACTTTCAGTGCAACTTTTGATCACAGTCCCCTAGGGGAAACTACTCCCGGAGTTCATGGATACTCCAAAATGGTAATTAAAAAACTTATTCCTATTGAAGAATGGGGGATTTCATCAATGACTCAACGTTCTATGCCAATGGGGCCAATGGGCCAAACCCTTGCCAATTTTACTTATTGGGATTATATTAAAGCCTTTTCTCATGTTTTATATTATAATAATTATAAGCACAAACACACTTGGTTCATAAAAATTTGTGCTAAAGTATTCGAAAAACCCATCCCAAATTGGTTCATCCAATGGTGGTCTCAGCATGGACCTACCATCAAAATATTACCTCCGGAATATTCTTCTTTATATTCCTCATGGAAAAAGTCCTCTCCTTTCTTAACAGAATTATATCTTTCAGAACATATTTGTAAAATCGATACTATCGATCAAATGTATTTCTATATAGAATTCTCTATTCCTTGGATCCATCGTTGGTCCATCGAAATAGGTTATGATGCTCAACAAATTCCTGCTTTATACCGAACATTTTATTGTAATTTTTGGGACAAATTACTTCGGAAAGATCCAGAAACTAAACTCCCCTATGGTCATGATCAACGGGAGGAAATAGTCAAGAAAATTGCTGAATATGAAAAAGCTCCCAAAAAATCAATTTTGATCGAAGAAAAAAGTCTTAACTATGTTTCTCGAAGACTATCTGCACATGACGGCAATAAAATGCAAATGATCGAGGAATATTTATCCGAGGTCAGGGATAAATTGCTGCAAACTGTTGAGCAAAATTCAGATATATCAATGAATAGTACCGAAACAAATACTGAAGATATTACTGATGCACAACCTCCAGAAATTCTATTAGAAGAAGAAGAACTTGTAAAAGCTGAAGAATTTATCAAGAAATGGAAAGGCAAAGACAATATTTGACTGATGGACATGATATGATAAAATCTTATCTGTAATAGTAAAAACACTGTGCACAGGGACCCATCTATTACTGTGCAAGATTCTTTTTTTTAGTATATATAGATGCCTCATCCTTGAAGGAAGGCAAGAGTTTAGAAACTCTCTTTGAATTTTCAGAAATTCTCTCTCTCTCTCTGTAATATATTCAAGAAATAAATAAGGAAGCAGTTACTTGTTTGCTACTATTTCCGTTGGGTTCCCGGCAAATCAGGTACCTATCTTTTTATTTATTATAGTTATTCAAACAAAACTTCTACCATAATCTGGCCGTGACTATGTCCGGCTGAACAGTATCTTATATCTATGCTGAAGATCTAACTTCGCTGACATGTTAACTATGAAAGCTCCAGACTCTATCAAACTATGAAAGAATCTTTTTAATTTCTTGACTTGGTTCCAAAATGGAGGTACAGTCGAGTTCAATAGACTTATGTTAACCTTGTCTCTGTGACACCGTCTAGTAAGTTGTGCTTCTCTAACCCGTATTGATGATGAGAAAAGGGCGAATTTCCGCACAATTAGAACTTCTAGACACAAAGGTTCAACATAAGGTTATTAAATCTCTGACAGGCCCCATGTTTGGGTAAAAGAATCGTCCATACAGTCATAAAATTACTTTAGATTCTTTCCTATTTCGGTTGGTGCTTTGGTTCGGTCTTCCGACTTTGGCTTAATCCGATATTATTATATGGTCTGGTAGGCTGAGTGGCATACCCCAGCCTAATAGATCCTGTAAATGGTATAATATAATATAATATAGAATAGAGTTTAAATTTTGTTTGTCAGTGAAACAAATTGCTTATTTTTTTGCTTTGTATTCATCTCTTTTTAATGTGATTGAAGCACTAGTACACATGATTTATTTCAAGATATTCTATGTTGTAATTGCAACTTTGAATGTTTCATAATTCTTTTTAAGAGGAAAAACTAAAATTAATCTATCCTATTTTCCTTCAAATGTAACATTTTTTGAAAAGATTGAGTTTACTTTAAAAGAGAAATTAATTAACAGATGTTGCTTTTTGTTTTATTTGAAAATTGAAATTATTTTTAATTTCATCATTCAAACTTTATCCATTTGGTAAAATCTGAATTAAAAAAAAATTGTAAAATATAATAGTGACTATCAAAATTTATAATTTTTAAAAATAAAAAAAAAATAATTAAAAACAAATAATAACAAACTACTGATTTGTTAAGGCTACCAATTTTAAAAACAAATAACTATTTTTTTAGCTTGTATTGTTAATTTTTCAAAAAAAAAAATTAAATCAAATAATAATAATAATATAAATATATTATTATTTATTGAATTAATTTGCTAAGGATTCAAAAAATCTATATATACTAAATAGCAAGAAAGTCGTGTCAAGATCTTGCCAAGTGGCAGCATAAGATTATTACATGTATTAGTTTTTAGGACAAATTAGTTAGTTTAGTTACTAATTAGTTATTAGTTATTTTGTTCAATTTAAAATTTAAAAATAATAAAATATTAATATTTTTAATGAAAATATTTTATTTTAAATCTGCCAAAATCACTCCAGCAGACAATTAATTCTTATTATTTAATTTTTCTAATAATTTTATGATATAAAAATCCAACCATTCACGTTTAGAAAGTTACCCCATTTAATGATAAATACTTATACTATCAATTGGATTGGAAGTAAAAATAATTTTACTTCTTACAGTCATAGTATTTATGTACAAATCAAAATAACATTGAATAAAAGAAAGAAAATCTGAGGATTTTATTTGAAATTATTTTTTAAACCGAACCCATGTTTTACATGATTATATTTACAGTCACATTTGTATACATTTTTCAAAAAGGAAAAACATTTTCTTGAAATTTAGCTTTAAATAAACAAAAGAGTGGTGTCTATATTTATTTTATTTACTTTTTATTTAATCTATCTATTTAGTCTAAAAATACTTAATTAAGTACTATAATTTTTTTAATCATTATATTTAGGAAAAATGGTCTAAAATATACTCAAATTTTGATGAAATTTATTATAACACGCATGAATATTACGGAGGTCCTATGAACCCCATAAACAATTTATTAATATATTATGACCTCCCTTAGAATATTTATTAGTGCATTTTACTAACATTTATTTGCACAAAATTCTTTTATTCATTTATGTATTAATAAATTTTATCTATTTATTAACTTATAAATGTCATTAAAATACACTAAAAATAGTCTAGGAGAATTATAGGACCCCAACAAAATTCAGTTGTGTTACAACAAATTTTATGTTTGAGTATATTTTGAATCCTTTTTTCCTTTATATTTTTATTATCTTTAAAAAAACAAGAGAAAGAGATAAAAAGTAAACCAAATATCCTACAATCCAACAAAAACTAATCCAAAAGATAAAACTGCCAACCAAACTTTCCAAACCCACTCCCTCTCACGTTCTAACTTTCCACTCCCACTCTCATCCATGATAATTGACACGCACACACAAATACATAGATCTTCATCCTCATATAAGTGAAATCAGGTTTTCGATCTCCTGTAACTCCTCTTGCATGTCACTATGCATTCTTTCGATAATTGTTTTGAATTGATCACTTCATGCGGTCATATCATGTGATGTAAGATTTTATGGCTAATTACATTAATTTTTCATTTATTCTTTACTCCATCGAGTCATGATGTTTCAACAATATTTTTGAAAAGTTCATACGGTAAGTCCTCTTCTCTGAAATTTTGAATTTAGAATAAGTAATATTTGTCGGCATTTAGCAAACATTAAAGCTATTATTCGAGAGACCATCAAATGATTTATTCAAATTCAAAAGAGCTACGACAAGCAGATATGGAAGATGTTAGGCAATGGATAATGACATTACTTAACCCAGAAAAATAATCTACTGCAAGAGCAATTAAAAAAGGATTTATTTCAGACGGATTACTGACAAGATATTGGAAAATAATTGGACACAAATATCCAGATCATCAATGTTCAAGATGTAATGGAGAAGATAACATTATTCCAGAAGTGCACCTAGAATAAAAATCAAGAAGATGAACATGCCAGCTGGAAAGATAAGATAAGGAGCAACAGATACGACGAAGACACCAATGAAAGAAAACAAGATATAAAATTATTTATGTAAAATTGTTAGAATTGTAAATTTTTATTGTATAGACTTTTCTTAGCCTCCTAGCCTTTTTTAAAGGCTATGGCACTAAATTTTTATTGTATAGACTTTTCTTTTTTAGACTCCTAGCCTTTTTGACTTTTCAAAGGGCTATGACACTTAGGATTCTAGTCTTAGAATTTTTTAAACGTGTAAAGACTCATGCAAGGATTTTGTAAAGATTTTTCATTCTATAAATGAAAGAAACCGAAGGCATTGCAAGGCAAGCCTTCATGTGTTGAAGCAATACTCTCTCCAGTCCACAACAAATATTTTGCTCAGTTAATTAAAAAACAGTCATACTTCAATGGAAAAAGCTATGGAGGAACAAACTTCAGAAATATCAAAACTACCCGAACATGTATATTTATTTATGATTATGAATAGCTAAATTCATAGTTCCCAACAATCATGATATGATAAAATAAATTCATATTAGTTACTTTATAATAGAATTATTCAAAGAATAATATGTTAAGAAGTTTATTAGCAAAGTGGAAACGGAGAAAAATCCCTAAGAACTATGCCATCCTAAAGGTGAAACCAATGAGGCAAGAAGCCGTGGCGGGGAGTAACCAGAGTAGAGGCGCTATTTAAGGGAAAAAGTATCCGGATTACCATGTTAATAGTGACAGAAGAACATATTATTTAAGAATAATCTAGTATATAGTAAGCTAAGATGACTATATTTTATGTATATGGTTGAAGGGAATATTTTGAAAAAAGCAATTTTATGAAAATGAATGATAATATATCTGATGTGATGGTAGATAAATTTAAAATACTTATTTTGTATGCACTTAAAGATATAAAAGTAGTAGATATAAGAAAAATCATATTAGAAAAAGCATTTGGTAAATATTACATGACTAGAGTAAATTATATACCATACCTACCTAACTACTCTTACAAATACTTACCATGATAAATTACATAAAATTTTTAGAAAAAGATACGAGAAACATACAGTTACTAGAAAAATAGATGAAAATAAATATAGACAAATACATGGAAAATAAAGATATAAAATATATAGAATTTCTTAATAAAAATATGCAAGAACTACTAAGACTAAACAAACAACTACAAAATATTATAATAAAATCAATTTTAAAAGATAGATCATCTAGATTATCTTAAAGTTTTAATCTTATATATACTTAAAGATATAGAAATTATAGACATTAAGAAAATAATATTAGAAAAAGTAATAGACTATGAAATTGAAACCATAGATTGGATAGAACAGTTATACCAAGAAATTTACCCAGAAGGATATTATTCAGATTAAGAGATGTTAGAATAAATTAGAAAAACTAGAGAAAATCAAGATAATCTAAACAAAGAAATTAATTATAGAAACCGAATTAGAAAAATAATAGAAAATCTAAAAGAAAAATTAATATGGATAGAAGAAACCTTAGAAAATTTAGAAAAAAGTACATGTGATAGTTTATATAATTTAAAAACTCACTACGAGAAGAACAACACAAGATAGTTTCACCAAATACACCTAGGAGATAGATAAAATCACGTTTTTTTTAATATAACATTTAAATTAATGTTAATTATTCTTATTATTTTTTTTTTAAATTATGACTTACAAAAATTCTAAACTAAATTTTTGCATCAATAAATATTGAACAGAATATATATTATTCGAAGCAAATTTATAACCGGATTATTATATCATCCGTTGCAATAGTATCTTTAAAATATATCTATTATTAAGATAAAATAACTACTACTACAATAAATATTTTAAATATAGAGTAGTTAAAATTTAAATTATTTATCTATTTTAAGTTTGTTTGATTTAAATTCATGTGCATATAATAAAGTATAAATTCTAATTACAAATTTAATCAATTACTTATTAATATTTCTTTTTAATAAAAACAACAACAACACCATTAATAATAATAATACATAGATATATTAAAGTAGGCATTATCTATTTTAAAAAATCAAGAACTATTTAAATTTCAATAGAAAGTGACTAATTAGTTGTTAAGATAAAATTTTAAAATTTGAAGTTAACGCAAATAGTTTTGCCTATGGTTATAACTTCCTCTATTTATCCCACTTTGCCATAATTGCAGTAGTTTTCAAAGTTTTAGAGTTCTGAAATATTTGTTTTCCCATTCTAATTCGTTTGAATAATTTTTTTTGAAGTTATTTTAATTTATAGACAGTCCCTTGGCATTTGAATGACTAACCCACGTCTTCTAACTGCATCATCACCCCATGATGTTTAAATTATTTGCATTATTAGAATTGGTATTGGTAATAATGCAATGATGCAAATTAATAATTTTAAAAGTTAATAAGTTGTATTAAGAGTTGATTACGAGACAATTCAAAAGCTTTTACAACTGCCATCAAAATGGAATGGCTCTCCTTCAAAAAGTTTAACATCCTCTCCTTTATCTGCCTCATTTCTTCTCCTTTACTATTTCTTAGTTCAGAAAAATGTGGCTCTCGATACTAATTTCATCTCTTAAAGGTGTTCTATCTTCTCTTTACTAATTTGATCTCTTAAGGTATTCTTCATCTCTTTACATTGTTTCAAAGAGGTTATACATATTTAATTGAAAAGAAAATATCAACGCTCTATGCGGAAATGGGATCGACAACAGTGAGAGATTTAGATTGGATATATATATATGTGTGTATTTTATCATTGTACGTTCTTCTACGTTTATATGCTTTCTAATGCTTTGCAAATTAATTTTCGTGATTAGTGTCAAGCCTAATTGTTTTCATATTTTATAATTGTTTTTATATTCCATTTGATTCTCTTTTGATTTACTCTCCATTGTTGTGTAATTTGCAACAAGATTCTGTCAGATTATTTTTCAATTTTCATATATTTTTGAGTCTTATACTTAAATTCAACCACATATATTTAATATTTCATGTATAAAATCACACACAAAAAAGTGATTATATATGTGCAAATTACATTTTTAATATGTAAGGCTGCAAATTTGAGTAAAAAAATTTCGTGGAGAACCTTTATAGAAGAAGATGATGATTTGACATATTAATGTAGGAAAATATGGGGTGTTACACAATTTTTTTAAAGTAACGTTTTTCTTAAGATTGTTCATCGATAAACGATAGCATAGATATAATCTGTGTACAACAACGATGGCATCTCTACAAAAATACTTTGCTACTTAAAATTATAATTTGATTTTTCATATATCTTTACGTAATTTAAAGATAAACAAATATTTGAAGATTTATTTCATAAAGTAAATGAGAAAAAATATTAATGATATTTTCTTCAAAGATATACCAAATTGTGGATATCTCTATATTGATTTCAGAGGTTCCATCTTTTCCATTTACTTTGTTCATAAAACTAACCTCTTTTTACTTGCTTACGATCAAGTTGATTTGCAATTTCAAAACTCTAATTTGGCGAGGGGTTGGAATCCATTGGCCACATTGAGATCATGAGTCTTCAAATTAATCGAATATGTCTTTAAATTTACATATATGAATTCATTGTATAATTAAAGTGAAATTCACGTGTTATCCAATGTTAGTATTCTATCTAACTTAATAGTTATTTGGTTTTATGTTACATGCAATTTGTTACTAACCAAAGGTGAATGTAGAGGTATACATAGGTGGATCTACATGCTACTCATAACCACACTAATACTCTACTTACAGGAAAAGATTCAAAGTTATATCTGCTTATTAGTTACTAGAGAGTGTGTCACATTTTTTTTCTCTTCGAGCTACTGTGCTTTTTATATTTTTTCTCATGTTTTCTAGCAATCCCCCCCCCCCAACCCCCCCCCCCCACCCCCCCAAAAAAAACGGATCAGAAGATATAAAGATAATATTTTTACTCATTTACTTTGTTAATTACATTATTGTATATATTAAATGATGGTACAAACGATGCTTAGTTGATGACATGTTAAATATTTAAGTATTAAATATTTATATTTTTAAGTGTATTTTATTTTAATTGGGAAGTTACCTACAATTAATTTAACTTTTATTTTCCAGTTTTTTAAACATGTCACTTTAATTTTTATAATTTTTAATTTTAAAAATTAAAATTTTTATAGTTGTTCATCCATGTTATATTCTTCGTAAAAACTTGCTCTGAAATCACAGGCACACGTTTATCCATTTCCCTCCCCAAAATAACAAAACCAAAAAATTATGAAAATCAATGGTACATATTCTTATACTAAATACATTAATTATGAAATAATAGATAAAATCACAAAAGAACCATCTATTTATTTAAAACACATCTTGGTACCCCATGTTATTTGGAAAAACTTTTCTAAATACAATGGAACTACTATTTTACTGGTCTTTTTTCCTAATTATTAGTCTGTAAATATTTAAAATGCTCATTAAATGTGATTTCAATTTAAATTTATTTGAAAACTAATAAATGTATATTATAACCACAATGGAAAATAAAAATAAAAAGGAACAATCAAGTTGTTTGTAGAAAAATAACTTGATACATCTCATAATAATGTGGTAAAAATCACATACTTAGTATTGCAAGGTATCATGAAAGCAGTCAAATCACATCAAACACACAAAATTACATTAGAAAAAAAGGAAAAAAAGCACACAAGTTACATATATTGTTGCTTAAAAAATAATTGAGGAACATGTGAGTAATAAGCTTCATATTTGAAGCACTTATAGTCCTTTGGAGGTAGTTAATCAAACAATTAATTAGTTTTTCATGCAAGTATTTGTATTTCTTCAATATGAGATGCAAATGTATGCAGAATCCTTTTAAAAATGTTTTACATGCATGTATAACTTTCTTATATCTAATATGACAATTTAACGTATGAAAACAAGTTTTTATACGTTTATCTAATTTAGTGATGGAAGAATAAATAATGTTATCCATTTACAACAATAATGTAAGCGATAAATTTTGTACTGGCTTATACTAGCTCATAATTTTTAAATTCATATTGTTATTTCCTCTGCCAAACATGTTCTTTATAATAAACTTTCATGTAGATACAAATTAAAGGGGTTCATTATACAACGAAGTACTCACACAAATAAATTAAAAGAGGTTCAATATTTACTATATCTTTCTTTATTTTGAGGAATTATAACAAATCATTACTGCACAAATAAGTCATTCCTGTGATTATACAAGTTTCATAAAGTTATTCTTCATATTATTTTTTTAGTTGAGACTCATTGTGAACAAATGAATGATATTGAGTCACCCGAAGCTTTATATATGTCTCTTATGTGCTAAGCAACATCACAGGGGAGGGGTATGTTGGTCACTGACGGATTGATCATTTTGATGGTTTGCTATGTTGGCCTCTATCAATAATACCTTAAAAATGCAGAGAACAATATTTTAAGTTACTAAGGAAATGATTATGGCCTAAATTTGATGGGTTACTTATAAAATTTTGCCACAGTAAGCAACAAAAAGTAAAAAGATAAACACGAAATTAAATTTAAGTTGCGAGGATGTATCTTAATTATTATTTTTTTAATTTAAAAATATCTTAATAGCATCTTAATATTCACTTCATTTCACGAAAAGAAAATGATTTATTTTTTATCTAAAAACAAATAATTAATATAAAAATATAGATAGATAAATACAATTTAAACTTGAGATGAGAAGATATAGCAAAACTCCACGTGCTAACATTTTAAAAGGAGAGTATTATATATAGAGAGACCTTTGTATACAACTAATTTTGATGATAAACAGTATATACTTTGAGTAATGATGTATTAAACATGTTTCTATTTTATGATAATTTATTTAATTTTTGACCATTGTAACTTAATCAAAAATAAAGATTTGTCTACGATTAAATTTTTTAAAAATAGACAAGCGCTTAAAATATCTTTTTAATATTGTCTGCGCAACGTGCGGGAAACATATACTAGTAAATCTAATTTATATATATAAATAATTAAAATGTAGGTTAGTGGGAGTTAACCGAGAGTAAGGACCTGGAGGTTAGTTTTTTTTTTTTTTTCATATTTATTTTTATTTTTAATAATAAATTGTAGTAACATTATAGTTTTAAAAATTTAAACAAAAATAATAAATATATGTTAATTAAAAAGAGAGAGAAAATCATAAAACTACTACTACTACTGATTAGTTTATTAAAAGAGGATTAATTTGTTACTCTTTCTTATCCTAACTTTTTTCAAATATAATGTATATTTACACAATATTTATATAATTTGAAATCAATGCGATTGTTATTATTATTATTTCTATTGCTATTTCTACTTTAAATTAAGATTTCTAATCTTTATCTTGCAGTTATAATATACTTTGATAATAACGGTTATCCACATTTTGTGGCAGCAAAGCAAACCGTGTCATAAAGGAATAAACACATTTAATTTTATTTTTTTGGTTATGAGATTATTTTAAGAAGATATTGTAACTCCAATTCAAATTCAAAACAATAGATAGAATAAATAATATCTTATAGAATTGGGTAGACAATAATTGGAGTCCAATCAGAACTCTTAAGTGTGATAACTAACTACTTCAAATATGTAATTATATATATAATTTTTTTAAATTTAAAATTAATAATTTATTACTCTTAATTTTCTTTACTGTTTTAGAATTAAAATTTTTTTTCTTAGTTTTCTTTTCCTTTGTTTCTACGTTTTCTTTTCCATTTATTTTCTTTTATTTGCTTTTTTTTGTTTCTTTTGTTTGTTTGTTAAAAAATTATTCTTTTATAAAAAATAATTGACAATTTAAATATATAAAGGAATCACAAGTAGATATATAGGTTCAATTCAAATTTTAAATTATAAGTAAAATTTTAAAATAATTGCAAGTAAGGGTAAGATTTAGATACATATCATAAGTATATATTCTTTAGACATAATAATAATTATTATATATATAAATTATTTTTAACTTAAAATTAAAAATTTATTATTTTTAATTTTCTTTACTGCTTTAGAATCAACAATTTTTTTCTTAGTTTTCTTTTCCATTCTTTCTACGTTTTCTTTTCCTTTCTTTTTTCTTTTATTTTCGTTTCTTTCTTTCTTTTATTTTTTTGTTAAAAAAATATTTTTTATTAAAATTAATTGATAACTTAAATATATAAAGGAAATGCAATTAGATATATAGGTTCGATTCAAATTTTAATTTATATGTAAAATTTTAAAATAATTGCAAGTAAGGGTAAGATTTGGATACACATCATCATCATCATCATCATCATCATCATCATCATCATCATCATCA
>NC_061114.1:174313841-174350454 GCF_002878395.1 Capsicum annuum | reverse complement strand
ATCATCATCATCATCATCATCATCATCATCATCATCATCATCATCATAATAATAATAATAATAATAATAATAATAATAATAATAATAATAATATATTAAAAGTGCAAAGGACCTTAGAAATATTGTTTGAACTTTTTGCCCTTCATTAAAAATTTTTGTTTTAGACAAAATCATCTTTTCACTATTTTTCCTAATATTTAAGTGTTGAAAATTAATTAAATATATTTATGGTAAAACTTTTCTTATTATAAGTCATTAAAATTAATGATAACTAATACTTTTTTCATTAGTTTAAGAATTTTAAATCAACTAAATTTGATTTTAATAAGATTTAAAAAATATAGAAATAAATATAAAAGCATTAGAATAAGAAAAGTTTAAGAAGTATCAAATTTTTAAAAGTTTTAAGTGTGTAGTAAGAATGTAATCAATGATTTTGTAAGGATTTGACTTAGAAAACAAAGAAAGATTTAAATATAAAAAAAAAAATAACTATACTACAAATATGATTCAAATTGATGCGTCTCTCTTAGCCTCTGGCAGTAAGGGAAAGAGTACCTACATGACAAACGCACAAGTGATGATCCATTAACCACTTGAAACTTCTAGTGGTAAAATATATATGTGCTTACACTAAAATATACGTTTATGTTTTACATTATTATACTAATATGTGAAGAATCTTTGGAAGGTGATTTAAACTTTTAGACTTCATTAAAAATCTTCACAATAGATAAAATTATTTGCTTTTAAATAATCAATATTACACACGCGGGGCACGTGCGATTAAACTAGTAATAATAACAACAACAACAATAATAGGATAATTTATTTTTAAGCTATTTCTTTTAAAAGGATAATGCATTTTCAAATTCAAATATTTCGAATCTGTTAATTCAAAAATTCAAATAATTATGAGTACCTACTTTTAAGATAATGAAAATCTTTTTTTTAAAGGATAATGTATTCAAATTCAAATAATTAATCTTTCAATTCAAACTTTTATTACAATATTTTTAAATTTTGTGCTAAAAACTGCCGCGTGACTATTTTAATATGTTATCACTTGTCATCTTGTCTTATTTTAGTTTTGCTTATATATATAAACTAGTATATGTACCCGCGCAATGTGCGAAATTTTTTTAGAAAAATAAATCATTAGAAATGTTATCTTATTAGTTTGAAATAATAAATTATTTTTTATTGTATCACATTAATAGATTTAATATATTTTATAATAAATAATTCATAAAATTACATAGTTCAATTAATTTAGTTGAACTATGTATCCTCCCTTAGCCGCCACCACTCCGTTGCGCCGACCCCCACCCGTCTTCAACCCTCTCAACCTCTCCTCCAAACAATCCCATAATCAAATCATATAAAAAAAATGAAGCATATAATTATAAAAGAAAAAAAATTGACCAGTAGTTTTCTTTATTGCATTGTTCACTATCTAATATTATTCGATTGTTAATATTGACCTTTTCTTTTGTTTTTCATCCGGTGTTCAGTGCCCGCATTGGAGCCCCGACTAATTCAGATCACGCGTTAGAGGACCCATTAAGGTGGCAGCGCTCCCAACAGAGTTTTCTCTATACCCGGGGTCGAACCCTTGACCTCTGATTAAGGGTGGAGCAGGGCCATCCACTGCACCACAACCCATGTTGGTAATATTGGCCTTTATTAACTTATCAAATTGTTTAATATAATTATCAAGTTATTATTTTGTTAATATAAAATTATAGATATATTTTGTTTAATCATATATTTTCTATTTTTTTCAATATAAAGGATAGTAATTTGTCTATTATCGAATTTCAGTTAATTTCTTTACTGAAATTCTTTTATTTAATTTATTCATTATATTCTCAAAATTAATTCAAAATTCTTATCCCTCGCCCCAACCCCCCAATACTTGTAAAAAAAATACTGTATTTTAATTATTTTCTCCATAATACATTGAATTATTATTTTTTTATTGCATTTCATAGGCAGCTGAACTGTTTTCTCTTACATTTTAAAATATAAGATATTGAATTTAAATCTAGGTCACTTAAGTTCTTATATTCTAATGTTCATTTAATTCGTTGTTTATTGATACTTTATATGACATACAAAATCTAAAATTTTACTTGTTATGATTTAAAAAATACTTTCTCGTTTAACATATTAATTGTATTATTATTACTACTACACTTACCACTACACATACTAAGTACTACTACTAATACACATATATACTATGTACTACAGCTAATGCTACTATTTACGATTAGTAGTAGTAGTATTATATTCTCATAATTCATTTGATATTTTAATAAATTACATTTAGACATATTTTTTAATACATCAAATAATTAAAAGTACCTATAATATTTTTAAAATAAATTATAAGTTTATCTTTGAGAAGATATTGTATCTCCAATTCAAATTTAAAAAAGTAACAGATAACAACAACAAGAATCCAATTAGAACTCTTTAGTATGATAGCTAACTACTTTTAATTTGTAATTTCATATACTTTTAATTTGACCTTTAATCTTGTTTTAAACCAAATAACTCTCTTAACTTAAATATTCGACTTTCTCTCCTCCTCTACTCATCTTAATTGAATATTTGAGATATTTTTTTTCTACTTATCAATATTTCTTTTATTATCTTTAACATTATATAATGTTCTTCTCTTTTAATATATATTATGGACTTACATATACTTATAGAACAAATAAATTTTACTTATTAAACAAATATGAGATACATAATTTTCCAAACATATTAAATGTTAGAAAGATAAAATAAGAGATCACAATAATATTTTAGTTGGAATGATTTCTTTGTATAAATAATTTTGACAATAGTATTACTAATACAAAATTTTATTTACATATTTGATAATGAAACAAAATCAAAAGCTATTTATCCCTCCTCATATCCCCTCCCCCCCGGCTGAAAACCCACCCAAAAAAAAGAAAATAAAAATCAAATATTTTTTATACTTTTTAAAATTTAAATTGAAATATTTTTAATCTTTTAAATCCAAATGGTATCACAAATTTATTAAAAGAAGATTAATTTATTATTCTCTTTATTGTTATTTTTCTTAAAAATATGTATATTTATATTATAAGTTATATAATTGAATTCAGATAAATATTTAAGATAAGTGATGATGATAACAATAAAGTAGTAGTAGTAATAGTAGTAGTTGTTGTTGTTTTTATACTGTTATTAATACTATTAAAACTATCACTACTCTAGCATATTTTTTAATTAACTTTTTTTTAGGTTATACTTTATGAGAAATTAAGTCTTCTTCTCTTATATTTCAAAATATAAAATACTGAATTTAAATTTAAGTTAATTGATTTTTATATTATAATGCTCATGTGACTTATTGTTTATCGAGATTTTAGTTGTGTAATTTTAAAAAATATAAACGACAAACAAAATTAGTAAATATTTTTTATATATAAATATAAATTTGCAAGTAAATTAATGAAAAGAATAAATCAATTGTAATATTTAAATGCATATAAATCTTTTTTATAACATTCTTAGAATAGCGTGAATATGTAAATGTGATAGAGAAATATATTATATTTGAACACATAAAATATTTGCATTCATTCTTTACACAAATGGTATGATAAATTTTCTTTGTATATTTCAACTCTCAATTGTACTTGTTGACTTCTCAAATAACCATTTTGCATTTTAGGAGATTTACATGCATAAGATTTGTAAAAATTTCAGCTTCCTTAAATACATCTGTGACAAAAGATAAATATAGCGTTAATCACAAAAATAATAAAATTACTATAAAATTAAATAAAGTATGAGAACATACCTTTCTAATTTATTCAGAGAAATCTAAAGAGCATTACCTATAATTTTTTTAATCCATGGTATGTACATTTGTTTCAAAAAATAAAATGTTAATCATAAATAACAATAAAATATTCAAAACTAAATTAACCATGAATAATATATATTGATAATTAATCAAACAAATCTGATGAATATTAACATTACCTGTAATCTTTTTTACTATGGTAGATATATCTGTGAAAAAAATTAGATATAATGTTAATTATAAATAACAATAAAAAAATTAAAAGCTAAGTTAAGCATCAACATACTTTGATAGTTATTCAAAGATAATTATAACAATAATAATGTAAAAATTATTTTTCTGATATTATTATACCAATATCTTGTGAAATCTAAATATGAAAATAATTGTAACTGACAAAAATAAAGAATAAGAAAATAAGAAAGCTTAAATGATATATGTATTGAAGGGGATATATATAGGAGGTTACAAATATGGATATTTATGTCAACCAAAATTTTAGTCAAATTCAAATCTTAAATATATCGGTTTGTTAGAAAAGATAAGATTTTAAATTATCATTATGTAAAATTTTAGAATTTCAAAACTTTAAAAATATAAAATCATTTGAGAAGTTACATTCAAACTTGAAAACTACATAGTTAGCATTTTATTAGGAACTCAAACTCATTTAATTGACTTAAACCAAAAAAATAAAAAAGAAGACACTTGTTCTTACGACAGTAAATAATTAAAAATTTCTTTTTAATTAATTGTTGACGTAAAGTAGGGAAATTTTTTTTAGTATTATTATTTAATTCAAACATTTAATAAGATTACCAAAACATTCTTTTTAATGAATTGCAGCATAACTATAATTATGTAAAGTTAGGGGAATTTTTTAGTATTATTATTTAATTTAAAATTTTAATATTTTTAAATTTAATTTTTTTATAAAAAGAGATAATGATAAGAGTTGGGATAAGACTTTTTAAAATTCAAATTCAAATCAAGTCAGAATAAGCATTATGAGTTTGAGATAAAAGTTAAAACTATAAAATTATAGAGATAGTTATAATCAGTAAAAATTCAAAATTATTATCGGATAAAAATATTTTTTTAGTTGGTGAAAGTTAGATTTTTAATTATTATCTATCGGAAAAATAGGATTAATAAAAATATTTAATATTATCAAAAACATGATGCCTAACCATAATGATGTAAAGTAGGGAAATTCTTAGTATTATCATTTAATTCAAATATTTAATAAGATTACCAAAAATTTCTTTTTAATTAATTGATGTAGTAAAGTAGGGAACTTTGTTAGTATTATTATTTAATTAAAATACTTAATAAGATTACCAAAACTTTCTTTTTAATGAATTATTGCATAACTATAATTACGTAACTTAGGAAAATTTTTTAGTATTATTATTTAATTGAAATATTTAATATTTTTAAATTAAAATTTTTTTATTACAACACTTATATTTTATCCTAATAATTGTCACGTGGCTTCTCAGCATTTTGCCATGTGGCTTCTTCTGGTGCTTCGTCCTTTGTTTTATAATATATATAGATTTTAATCCATGGTAGGTACATTTGTTTCAAAAATAAAATGTTAATCATAAATAATAATAAAATATTCAAAACTAAATTAACCATGAACAATATATATTGATAATTAATCAAACAAATCTGATGAATATTAACATTACCTGTAATCTTTTTAACCGTGGTAGATATATCTGTGAAAAAAATTAGATATAATGTTAATTATAAATAACAGTAAAAAATATTAAAAGCTAAGTTAAGCATCAACATACTTTGATAGTTATTCAAAGATAATTTTAAAAATAATAATGTAAAAATTATTTTCTGATATTATTATACCAATATCTTGTGAATAAAATGATCATATAAATTTTTTTGAGATAAATACAATCTAAATATGAAAATAATTGTAACTGACAAAAATAAAGAATAAGAAAATAAGAAAGCTTAAATGATATATGTATTGAAGGGGATATGTATAGGAGGTTACAAATATGGATATTTATGTCAACCAAAATTTTAGTCAAATTCAAATTTTAATTATATCAGTTTGTTAGAAAAGATAAGATTCTAAATTATCATTATGTAATACTTTAGAATTTTAAAAATTTTAAAAATAGAAAATCATTTGAGAAGTTACATTCAAACTTGTAAACAACATAGTTAGCATTTTATTAGGAACTCAAACTCATTTAATTGATTTAAACAAAAAATAAAATAAAAAAGAAGACACTTGATCTTACGGCAACAATTAATTAATTTTTTTTTAATTAATTGTTGTCATAAAGTAGGGAATTTTTTTAGTATTATTATTTAATTCAAACATTTAATATTTTTAAATTTAATTTTTTTAATAAAAAGAGATGATGATAAGAGTTGGGATAAGACTTTTTAAAATTCAAATTCAAATCAATTTAGGATAAGTATTATGAGTTTGAGATAAAATTAAAAACTGTAAAATTACAAAGATAGTTCTAATCAGTAAAAATTAAAAATTATTATCTAATAAAATTATCTTTTTAATTGGTGAAAGTTTGATTTTTAATTATTATCTGTCGGAAAAGTAGGATTAATTAAAATATTTAATATTATCAAAAACATGTTGCCTAACCATAATGACGTAAAGTAGGGAAATTTTTAGTATTATCATTTAATTCAAATATTTGATAAGATTACCAAAAACTTCTTTATAATTAATTGCTGCCGTAAAGTAGGGAAATTTTTTATTATTATTATTTAATTCAAATATTTAATAAGATTATCAAAACTTTCTTTTTAATGAATTGCGGAATAACTATAATTACGTAAAGCTAGGGGAATTGTTTAGTATTATTATTTAATTGAAATATTTAATATTTTTAAATTTAACTTTTTTATTAAATATATCAGTTTGTTAGAAAAGATAAGATTCTAAATTATCTTTAGGTAATACTCTAGAATTTCAAAAATTTTAAAATAGAAAATCATTTGAGAAGTTATATTCAAACTTGAAAACTACATAGTTAACATTTTATTAGGAACTCAAACTCATTTAATTGATTTAAACAAACAAAATAAAAAAGAAGACACTTGCTCTTACGACAACAATTAATTAAAAATTTCTTTTTAATTAATTGTTGTCGTAAAGTAGGAATTTCTTTTAGTATTATTATTTAATTCAAACATGTAATAAGACTACCAAAACTTTCTTTTTAATGAATTGCAGCATAACTATAATTACGTAAAGTTAGGGAAATTTTTAGTATTATTATTTAATTTAATTTTTAATATTTCTAAATTTAATTTTTTGTATAAAAAGAGTTAATGATAAGAGTCGGGATAAGACTTTTTAAAATTCAAATCTAAATCAAGTCAGGATAAGCATTATGAGTTTGAGATAAAATTTAAAACTTTAAAATTACTGAGATAGTTATAATCAGTAAAAATTCAAAATTATTGTCTGTTAAAAATATCTTTTTAATTGGTGAAAGTTAGTTTTTAATTATTATCTGTCGGAGAAGAAGGATTAATTAAAATATTTAATATTATTAAAAAAATGCTGCCTAACCATAATGACGCAAAGTAGGGAAATTTTTAGTATTATCATTTAATTCAAATATTTATTAAGATTACCAAAAATTTCTTTATAATTAATTGCTGCCGTAAAGTAGGGAAATTTTTTTTTATCATTTAATTCAAATATTTAATAAGATTATCAAAACATTCTCTTTAATGAATTGCTGCATAACTATAATTACGTAAAATTAGGGAAATTTTTTAGTATTATTATTTAATTGAAATATTTAATATTTTTCAATTAAAATTTTTTGTTACAACACTTAAGTTTTGTCCTAAAAATTATCACGTGGCTTCTCAGCATTTTGCCACGTGGCTTATTCTGGTGCTTCGTCCTCTGCTTTATAATATATATAGATTTTAATCCATGATAGGTACATTTGTTTCAATAAATAAAATGTTAATCATAAATAACAATAAAATATTCAAAACTAAATTAACCATGAACAATATATATTGATAATTAATCAAACAAATTTGATGAATATTAACATTTCCTATAATCTTTTTAACCATGGTAGATATATCTGTGAACAAAATTAAATATAATGTTAATTATAAATAACAATAAAAAAAATTAAAAGCTAAGTTAAGCATCAACATACTTTGATAGTTATTCAAAGGTAATTTAAACAATAATAATGTAAAAAATATTTTCTGATATTATTATACCAATATCTTGTGAATAAATGATCATATAATTTTTTTCGAGATAAACACAATCTAAATATGAAAATAATTGCATCTGACAAAAAAAAAAGAAGAAGAAAATATGAAAGCTTAAATGATATATGTATTGAAGGGGATATATATATGAGGTTACAAATATGGGTATTTATGTCAACCAAACTTTTAGTCAAATTCAAATTTTTATATCAGTTTGTTAGAAAAGATAAGATTCTAAATTATCACTATGTAATACTTCAGAATTTCAAAATTTTAAAAATAGAAAATCATTTGAGATGTTACATTCAAACTTGAAAACTACATAGTTAGCATTTTATTAGGAACTCAAACTCATTTAATTGATTTTTTTTTTTTAAAAAAGAAGACACTTGCTCTTACGACAGCAATTAATTAAAAATTTCTTTTTAATTAATTGTTGTCGTAAAGTAGGGAAATTTTTTAGTATTATTATTTAATTTAAACATTTAATATGATTACCAAAACTTTCTTTTTAATGAATTGCAACATAACTATAATTACGTAAGGTTAGAGAAATTTTTAGTATTATTATTTAATTTAAATATTTAATATCTTTAAATTTAAATTTTTTATAAAAAGAGATAATAATAAGAGTTGGGATAAAACGTTTTAAAATTCAAATTCAAATCAAGTCAGGATAAGCATTATGAGTTTGAGATAAAATTAAAAACTGTAAAATTACAAAGATAGTTCTAATCAGTAAAAATTCAAAATTATTATCTGATAAAAATATCTTTTTAATTGGTGAAAGTTAGATTTTTAATTTTATCTATCAGAGAAGTAGGATTAATTAAAATATTTAATATTATCAAAAATATGCTGCCTAACCATAATGACGTAAAGTAGAAAAATTTTTAGTATTATCATTTAATTCAAATATTTAATAAGATTACCAAAAATTTCTTTTTAATTAATTGCTACCGTAAAGTATAGAATTTTTTATATTATTATTATTTAATTCAAATATTTAATAAGATTTTCAAAACTTTCTTTTTAATGAATTGCTGCATAACTATAATTAAGTAAAGTTAGGAAATTTTTTTAGTATTATTATTTAATTGAAATATTTAATATTTTTAAATTTAAATTTTTTATTACAACACTTAAGTTTTGTCCTAAAAACTGTCACGTGGCTTCTCAGCATTTTACCGCGTGGCTTTTCTGGTGCTTCGTCTTCTGCTTTATAATACACATAGATAGATATTTTTTTGATAATATTCTTGTAAGTTATGCTTTTAATTGTTAAGTATCACCAATGTTTTATACTAAATAGGTAGATTGAAATTGATTTTTCATGTACTAAAATTTATAATATTGTTATAAAACAAGAAAGAATAAAGAAGAAGAGTAGAGAGAATAGAGAAAGTGATTCCTATTTTTTCTCTTAAGGGACAATTTACAATGAAGGAAGCCCTTCTATTATTTGAAAAATTTGCCCCTAGTTTCACACTTAAAGACAAATACATCAAATCCTGATAGACATCAAATAGATCTTGATAGACATTCACTATAATTGATATATATCATAACACTCCCCCTTGAATGTCTAACAATATGCATATAGGCTGCCTCATTAAAAACCTTACAAGGAAAACCAGTGGGACGTACAAAACCTCATAAGGGAAAAATAGTACAACGCATATTAACTCCTCCTAATAAGAACATCCTTGAACCTTTGCATTCCGATCTTTTGCACCATCTTCTTGAAAGTTGCAGTTGGAAGAGACTTGGTGAATAAATCAGCCACACTGTCACTTGAACGAATCTGTTGTACGTCAATATCACCATTCTTTTGGAGCTCATGTGTATAGAAGAGCTTTGGCGAAATGTGGTTCGTTCTATCTTTTTTTATGAATTCTCCTTTAAGTTGTGCTATGTATGCTGCATTATCTTCATATAAAATCGTGGGTACTTTGTCATATTTCAAGCCATATTTTCTCGAATGAGATGCATTATGGACCTCAACCACACACACTCTCGGCTTTCTTCATGAATAGTTATAATCTCAGCGTGATTCGATGAAGTGGCTATGATAGACTACTTTGTTGATCTCCAAGATATGGCAGTATCCTCACATATGAATACATAGCCCGTTTGAGACCGAGATTTATGAGGGTTAGATAAGTACCCAACATCAGCATAACCAACAATATCGAAACTTCAATATTTAGAATAAAATAAGCCCATATCGGTAGTCCCCTTTAGATACCATAATATGTGTTTGATCCCATTCCAATGTCTCCTAGTAGGAATAGAACTATACTTTCCTAGCAAATTTACTGAAAAGGAAATATCAGGCCTTGTAGTATTTGCAAGATACATTAGTGCACCAATTGTACTAAGATATGGTATTTCAGGACCAAGGAGTTCCTCATTCTATTCTTGAGGTCGGAATGGATCATTATTCACATCAAGTGATCGAATAACTATCAAATTACTTAATGGATGTGCTCCATCCATATAGAATCGTTTCAACACCTTTTCTGTGTAGGCAGATAGATGGACAAAGATACCGTTTGTCAATGGTCAATTTGCAACCAAGGCATAACTTTGTCTTTCCGAGATATCAATTGACTTTTGAAGCTCTATTGACGTTCCAATAAGGTTTATGTCATCGACATAGACAACAAGTATAACAAACTCCGACATTGTTTTCTTTATGTAAGAACATGGGCAAATTTCATCATTCGTATAACCTTCTTTAGATAAATATTCATTAAGATGGTTATACCACATGCGTCCAAATTACTTCAAACCATACAATGATCTTTGCAATCTAATGGAATACATTTCCCGAGGCTTTGAACTATATGCTTTTGGCATTTTAAATCCTTCGAGAATTTTTATGTATATCTCATTATCAAGTGATCCATATAGATAGGCAGTTACCACATCCATCAAATACATTTTAAGTCTCTCATGGACAGTGAAACTAATAAGATAACGCAATGTTATTGCGTTCATAACTGGTGAATATGTCTCATCATAATCGAATCCAGGCCGTTGTGAAAATCCTTGTGCAACAAGGCGTGCTTTATACCTTTGTATTTTATTTTTTTCATTTCTTTTTCGCACAAAGACCCATTTATAGCCAACAGTCTTAACACCATTAGGTGTTTGAGTTATAGGTCCAAAAACTTCACGTTTGGCAAGTGAATTCAATTCAGATTGAATTGGTTCTTGCCATTTTGGTCAGTTATTTTTTTATCGACATTCTGTGACAGACCGAGGTTTAAGATCCTCACTATCTTGCATGATTTTTATTGCAACATCGTATGCAAAGACATGATCCACTACTATTTCAGATCGATTCAAATTAGTTTCAACATCACTTGAATTTATGGATAGTTCCTCATTTTCTTGAGTCTCAGGCTCATTGATTCCTTCAGGAATATCAACATTGCTCAAATCTTGAGCTTCCATATGAGGATCTTTCATAGTGTCATCTTGACCATTTATTTTTATTTTTCTAGGATTTCGATCCTTAGAACCTAATGGTCTGCCACGCTTCAAGCGTGCTTTAGATTCATTAGCTATGACACTAGTGGGTAGTCCTTTAGAGACATCAATTAGAATTGAGATATTCTCTGCAGGTATATGTGATTTGGTAATCCTTTTTATATCAGTAAATACGTCTGATATTTGATTTATAATTTTCTGCAGATGAATGATCTTTTGTACTTCTTGCTCACAAATAAAGCACGGGATCAAGATGAGATAGTGATGGATTTTCCCACAAAATTTCTCTTTGGATGTCACTATCTTCTCCCACTAATTTTGGGAAAACTATCTCATCAAATCGATAATCTGTAAATCGAGCAGTGAACATATCTCCCATTAATGGTTCAAAATAGCGAATAATGGAGGGTGATTCAAACACAACATAAATTCCTAACCTTCTTTGGAGGCCCATCTTGGTGCGATTTGGTGGTGCTATAGGCACATATACACCGCACCCAAAAATTCTCAAATGAGATATATTAGGCTCTTGACCCAAAATCAATTGAAACGGAGAAAATTTATGATGTCGGTCTAAGACGAACAAGTGTTGCAGCATGCAAAATTGCATGATCCCAAACAGAAGTGGGCAGCTTAGTTTTCATAAGCAATGGTATTTCTATCAACTGCAGACGTTTAATTAATGACTCGACAAGGTCATTTTGAGTGTGAACATGGGGTACAGGATGTTCCAATCTTATCCCAATTGATAAGCAATAGTCATTAAATGCTTGGGATAAAAATTCTGCAGCATTATCAAGGCGAAAAGACTTAATTTGATTATCGAGAAATTGTGCAAGTAATCGTATTATTTGTGCCAACAATTTTGTAAATGCTAAGTTGCGAGATGACAAAAGAAACATATAAGACCATCTAGAAGAAGCATCTATTAGGACCATGAAGTATCTAAATGACCCACTGGGTGGGTGAATGGGTCCACAGATATCCCCATGTATGCATTCCAAGAACACGGGAGACTCAATCCCAACTTTTGTTGGCGATGGCTTCACAATCAACTTGCTTTGATAACAAGCATTACATGAAAATTCACCATTCGAAAGAACCTTCAAGTCCTTTAATGGACACCCATTTGAATTTTCTATGATTCGTCTCATCATTATTGATCCTAGATGTCCCAGATGATCATGCCAAAGTACAAAAGTATTGGAATCAGTAATTTCGATTTACTATAAAGTGTACCTCAATTGCATAAATCTTTGTCCAATACAGGCCATAAGATAAAGCAGGGAACTTTTCAATAACACATGTTTGCCCAGAGACATTCTTAGTGATACTAAGATATTTAAGATTTATCTCATCAATTGTCTTGATATGATAACCATTTTCACGGATATCTTTAAAACTCATCAAGTTTCTGCGAGACTTAGGAGAAAATATGACATTATTTATGATGAGTTTAGTTCCCTTAGGCAAGATTATAATGGCTTTTCCGAAGCCTTCAATCAAATTAGCACTACCAGAAATTGTAGTGACATTAATCTTGCCCATGTTTAGATGAGAGAAGTATTTCTCGTCTTTGAATATCGTATGTGTAGTGTCAGAATCAATCAAACAAATATTTTCATAATTGGACAGCTTACTTGGAAAATTATCCATATCTTCAAATAAAAAAAATATACACAAAATAAAATATATATTAAATTTTTGTACAAAATGAAAATTTATAATGCTTGTTATTTTTCAATAGTTAAACAATCAATACGTGCTTGAGGCTTAGCATAGCTTTAATATAATAATTATATAAGATAGTAGTATCGTTACCTAAAGACAAAACATGCAAATTATATAATAATATTATTATATTATATTTTATAAAGAATATAATAATAGTAGAAAATGGACGCATTATGTAGCTCATTGTGGAACTAAATTCTACATATGTTACACAGAATTTGGATTATATTAATATTAATATTAATATTAATATTATATTATATTAATATTAATATATAATATAATAATATCATAATGTTTGTTACCTTTGCATTGCATGCTAAAGGTACGTATGCAGTCATAATGCATGTTTGCTTTGCATGCTAAAGGTACGTCTGCAGGTATCGTTGTTTCTTTTCTTCATTTTTTTTCAATAAATAATAGCAAAATTTAAATTTGATTCAACTCAATAATAACCAACAATGTTAAATTTAAATTAATCAATACTAATAAAAAATAATACTCATGCAAACAATTATTTTTACATGATTCTTTATTCAATAATTCTTATCAATAAAAATAAAACAAAATTAAAAATCATTTATTCTTCCATGTTTACGGAACTATCAAAAATCATGTGATCAATCTTTCCTTGAGGGTGTTCAAAAAAATCTGCTACATCCTAACATGTGATGTCAACATTATTTTCAGAGAGAAAGTTAGCCTCAGGATTTCTCTCTTTCTTTTTTAGTGACGCTTGATAAAGATCAACCAAGTGCTTGAGAGCACGACAATCCCGTGAATAATTTTCTTTTCCGCCACATCAAAAACAAGTAATTGCTTCACATTACTCATTTTTTTCTTCTGTTCGATGAATGATTAACACCCGAACAGGGTTTCTTTCTTGGTCATCACGATCACGACCACGACCACGTCCATGACTAGGGCCGCGACCTTTTCCATGCCTAGACCATCTGTTCTATTCGTTCAAATTTTGCTTCTCTATAGAAGATGAGAGGCTAAAAATAAAAGTGTTCGCAACACATACCGAAAGAGGACTAATTAAGCCGACCATTAATGACTAGTTAAAACAACAGAAGTGGTCTGATCCCCTATTTGATTAGACCACTCTGAGAAATATAAAAAGAAAATTGGTGAGCGTGCACATCATTCACCTCAGGGAATGGTGCAGATCCAGTTGGTCGGTTCTCATGATTTTTCATCAACAAATCATTATTTTGTTCAGCCACGAGAAGATGAGAACTCAGTCCAGTATACTTCTTGAAACCTTTTTCTCGATATTGTTGCTATAATAGCACATTCGAGGCATGAAAAGTGGAGAGTGTATTTTCCATCATATCGTCATCATTGACCGTCTCTCCATATAGTTTCAATTGAGAAGAAATTCTGAACATGGAAAAATTGTATTCATGAACAGACTTGTAGTCTTGAAATTTTAAATGCATCCACTCATATCGTGCTTTCGGGAGGATGACCATCTTTAAGTGGTCAAACCTTTCTTTTAGGCTATTTCACAATGCGAGTGGATCCTTAGTAGTAAGGTACTCAATTTTCAAAACTTTGTCAAGATGATGACACAAGAAAATCATAGCCTTAGCGTGATTTTGATTAGATTCTGTATTTTCATTCTTTATGGCGTCTCCAAGACCCATAGCATCTAGGTGTATTTCAACATCCAACACCCATGAAGTATAGTTTTTGCCCGAACTTTGAAGGGCAATGAACTCACACTTCGTAAGATTTTTAGCCATAAAAAAAGAAAGAAAACTAATAACACCTTAGCCTTAGCCTTCAAATTTGGGATGACAGAGTCTCATGCTGATAACGTGTTATAAAACAAGAAAGAATAAAAAATAAGAGTAGAGAGAATAGAGAGAGTGATTCTTATTTCTTTCGCTTGAGGGATGATTTACTGTAACACCCCGCAAAATTTTTTTTCATGTGTTAGCTCGTGGTAATATACTCTTAGAGTTAAATGACTAGAATTGTGTCAAAGAAGCTTAGTCTTATTTTTGACTTCCAAAGTGAGTAAAGTTTAAACCATATATAATTTTACTAATTTTGACTTTTTATCATGTGGAAAATTGAATGAGCTTTCCGCCGATATAAGATTCTCCCAAATCCGATTCCCGAGCAAGAAATTATGGCAAATTTAAGTTTTAATCATAAAACACCGTCATTTTGGTGCTTGGCGCATCGTGGAGGGGGCCTATTTAGAAATTGTCAGATTTCAGTAGCATAACGCGATTATGGTGTGTCGTACTGAAGTTTCAGGTCCCAACCAGTAGGACAACGCGATGGCTCCACATCGCGGTGACCTTAAGAATCCCACTCGTCAATTTCCAGTAAGCCACTGCGATTGTGGCACATCGCGGTGGCCCATAAAATTGGACTCCCAGTTATATTTTTAGTCCGTCTCATTAAGGTTATATTGGGTATTTTTGACCTCCTTATCAGCCTAAACACGGGATTTAATCCCAAATGACCTCATTATTGATATTTTCATCAAAAACCATCAAGAACACTCCTTAAGGTTTCAAACAAGAAAACCCAAATAACTCAAGATTTAACCGTGGGTTTTCAAGATTGATTGAAGATTTGAAATCCCCAAATCGTAGGTTTCAAGAATCATCCATCAAATTTCTAAATTGAGGTACGTGGGATTTATCCTAAAACCTACATGGGTTTGTAAACACTAGAACATGATTTAAAGATTATCAAGCATGAATTTAGAAAGGGATTTTTAAAATACATGATTTATTATGCATTATGAATGTTTAATTGTATTGTTTATTTGGTCTTTATGCCTTTCCTCCTTAAATTGATTTACATGTACATGTATATGTATGAAAATTTAGATTTAAGATTGTTTGAGAGCACAACTTATGGAATCCCTCTCTTGTGATGACTTTAAGTTTTTGATCTTAATGTGAATGATTTGAAATGCATGATTTATGGCTTGAAATTTGTTTACTTAAATACCATAGTATTTTGAGCATGATTTAGAGATTTAAGAGAGGGAGTTTCTTGATGTAAATATATTTTATTAAAAGCAAAATATTTGCATGAGATTAAGAGATTTGACATGACTACTTTGCATCATTAAAAGTTTAACAAAGAGAATTGCATGCATGTGTTTACATGAGTTTTAGAGAAAGAGTTCTTTGAAATGATTTATTGATATGGTAGTCTCGAATTTATGTTTTGAAAATAGAGATTGTAATATGCTAATAATGGCTCAGAGATGTGACTTACAAGTCAATGGTATGACGATACCATAAGTATGTATGCCATAACAGAGTATATTTTCAGAGTTTGATTTCAGAGAATGCATGTTTTAAAGAGTTAAAACTGGGCTTAAAGGGGGTTGGGTGGTTACCCGAAGAAGGTTTGAGTTCAAGTAAATCTTAGCCTAAAATCGTGATTTGCCGACCTGGGTATATTATTTTTACGCTGGCGACGACCGTGTGGCGTAGCAGAGTCAGAGACTTCAACCCTTGCGGTACACTTGGGTTGGAGGCTTCCCTGCCGAGTCAATGGTGGATTCCATATAGCCCATGGAATTTCAGAGTTGTAGGGTATACCACCTAGCACAGAAGTAAAATAAAGAATGTCTCAGAGTTCAAATGATTTTCTTTCAGAGTCTTTCAGAAATGCCCATGAGATTTCTCACTATATGATATGTTTATGAACTGTTTTAAATTGCTCTCATATATGTTGAATATAAATTATTATTTTGAATTTTCTCTGTGTACCAGTACATCTGTATTGACCCCCTACCTCCCAGGTTCAAAGGTTCAATCTAAGGGTCTGGATAATCAGTAGAGTATTCCAGAGAGAAGTGATTCGTGCAGTGGTGTGCCTTCTTTGTTCCAGAAGGCCTGTTATTTCAAATCATGTTATTCTGATGTTTTGGTCTACTGGGGGCCTTGTCCCAGTTTTCAGAATAGTTTTGAGATGTAGTAGAGATTTCGCAGACTGAGTTAGATCTTATTCAGATGTTTTGAATTGCAGTTTTCTTTCTTATGTCTTGAAACCCAGAGTTAATGACCATGTTTTCGTATCAGATTATATTTCCGCATTTTCTTTTATGATATGAATATTGTGCATGATTACCAGATCAGATAGAGTAAGACGTCTGGGCCTTCATAGTTTGGGATGTTAGTCATGGCCAGGCCCTAGTTCAGGCCGTGAAAAACTTGATCAAAGTACGGTTCATGGTCCTAGGGTATCTCCAAAATTGCATAAGGTAGAATCTTATTTATGGGTGTGTAGCGCGCCACACGTATAAGCCGGAGGCTACTAGGCATTTGGGAATGTTTCTATTCTTTGTGGTTTAGTTCGTGCTTCAGAGTTTGAGTTGTCCCCTAATTGATGATCTCTTGTGTTTCAAAAAAACAATCATGCCTCCCCGTTGTACTATCGATCAGAATGCACAGACAGATGAGGTCCATCCCACTTATGGGATAAGGAACCAAAATAGAGCTCAGACTCTAGAGATTGATGGTACTTTGGGAGTCCCACCTACTCAAACTAGCCCACTTAGGGCACCCAGAGCTCCCCAAACGGGGACTAACCGTACTCAGCCTCGTGAGAGAGAGATATCTAATGCAGAATTCAAACAGTCCATTCACATGCTTGCCCAGTTGGTAGCTATACAGACTCAATGGTCAGAAGATATTGGGTCTACACCTATTACCTCTGAGGCTACAAAAGTGGGCCAGTTCATGGGAATGAACCCACCCAAGTTTACTGGTACCAAGGTAGAAGAGGGTCCACAAGAGTTTGTGGACGAGATGGAGAAGATCTTTAAGGTGATGCATGTAGATGAGGTAGAGGGGGTTGAGTTAGCGACTTACCAGCTTAAGGATGTAGCGAACCAATGGTATAACGAGTGGGAAAATTCAAAGAGTGAGCATGCTGAGCCCACAGTTTGGGTCGAGTTTGTGGAAGCCTTCCTTGATCAATTCTTTCCTCTCGAGCTGAGGGAGGCTAAAGCTAAAGAGTTTATGAATCTAAAGCAGGGTATGATGAGTGTCCAGGAGTACACTCTAAGGTTCAACCAACTAGCCTGTTATGCTCCAGAGATGACTAGTAACATGAGAGTCCGAATGAAGAATTTGCATCTGGCCTTTTAGATGACTTAGTGCTTGAATGTCAGAGAGCAATGTTGAATCGGGACATGGATTTTGCCAAGCTATCAGTCCACATGCAGCAAGTTGAGGAAAAGAAAAAGAAAATTGCTGAATCTAGAGAGAAGGACAGACAGGTAAAGAGAGCCAAAATAGCAGACTAGAGCTACAATCAGCAGCAGAGTGGGAATTGGGGTAACAAATAGCAGAGATAAGAAGAATTGGGGTAATGTGCAGTCTGCAGCCAGTGCCCCAGTGCCCGGACCCCCAGCCGAACAGCGTACTCAGGATTTTCAGTATAGGCAGGGGCCGAGGATACAATGTTCACAGTTTCAAGGAAGTGTAGCTCAGACCTCTCGGACATACACGCGCTGTTAGAATATAAGAGGAATCATCCAGGGAGATGTTAGTTTGGCGCTATGGTGTGTTATTCGTGTGGCCAGCCAGGACATATCCAGAGAGAATGTCCAGCAGCAAAGGGTAATGTTGGTGGAGCCAAGTCACAGGCTACTTCTTCTGCAACACCACTGCCTCAGAAGGGTGCCACTTTAACCGCCGAAAACGTCCGCAACTAGTTGTACGCCTTGACCAACCGCCAAGAGGCAGAGGCCTCACCAGATGTAGTTACTGGTACGTTTCAAATATTTTCCCATGATGTTTATGTTTTACTTGATCCTGGGTCTACCCTGTCTTACGTGACCCCTTATGTGGCTGTTGGTTTTAAGTTTGAGCCCAATGTAATTGCCGAACCTTTTTCTATTTCTACTTTGGTGGGAGACTCTGTTGTGGCTAGGAGGGTGTATATAAAATGTGTGGTGACTGTTTATGGGCGGGATACTGCGGCAGACCTCGTAGACTCAGACATGATTGATTTTGATGCTATCTTAGGGATGGATTGGCTTCATTCGTGCTATGCCAAGCTAAATTGTAGAATTCAAAAGGTTACTTTTTCTTTCCCGAATGAACCAGGAATAGAATGGGAGGGACATTCTTTAGCACCTAGAGGGAATTCATCTCTTATCTTAGAGCCCGTAAACTTATTTCTAAGAGTTGTTTGTATCATCTTATTCGGGTTAAAGATTCGAATACCGAAATTCCTTATCCCCAGTCTATCCCTGTGGTGAATGAGTTCCCTAGAAGTTTTTCCAGATGATCTCCTAGGAATACCACTTGATAAAGAAATAGATTTTGGTATTGATTTATTGCCAGATACCCGTCCCAGCTCTATTCCGCCATATAGAATAGCTCCTGCAGAGTTGAAAGAGTTGAAAGAGCAGCTAGCATACCTTCTAAATAAAGGTTTTATCTGTCCTAGTATTTCTCTCTGGGGTGCACCTATAATCTTCGTGCGAAAGAAAGATGGTTCCCTGCATATGTGTATAGATTACCGTCAGCTGAATAAGGTCACTGTTAAAAATAAATATCCTCTTCCTAGAATTGATGATCTTTTTGACCAGCTTCAGGGTGCTAATTATTTTTCAAAAACAGACTTTCATTCGGGATACCATCAGTTGAAGGTGAGAGTCAGATATTCCTAAAATAGCTTTCTGAACCCGATACGGTTATTATGAATTCTTAGTCATGTCCTTTGGGTTGACTAACACCACTGTGGATTTCATGGACCTTATGAATAGGGTGTTCCGTCAGTTTCTAGATTTGTTTGTTATAGTTTTCATTGATGATATTCTGATTTATTCTAAGAGTGGGGAGGACCACGCCAATCACCTTCGAGTCATTCTTAAGACTCTCAAAGATCATGAGTTGTATGCAAAATTTTCCAAGTGCAAATTCTGGCTTAATGCTATTGCTTTCTTGGTGCATATCGTGTCTAGTAACGGGATTAAGGTTGATCCCCAGAAGATTGAGGCAGTGAGAAAATGGCCCAAACCCACTACTCCAACCGATATTCGGAGCTTCTTGGGTTTGATAGGATATTACAAAATATTTATAGAGAGTTTTTCTTCCATAGCCGCACCACTTACTAAGTTGACTCAGAAAAAGGTAAAGTTCGTGTGTTCTGACTCCTGTAAGAGTAGTTTTGAGAAGTTAAAAGATAAGTTTACAACTGCTTCTGTTTCGACTCTTTCGAAAGGTATGGAAGGGTTTGTTGTGTACTGTGATGCATCCCGTGTGGGACTTGGGTATGTACTTATGCAGCATGGTAAAGTGGTGACTTATGCGTCTAGGAAGTTAAAGTGCATGAGCAAAATCACCCCACCTATAACTTGAAGTTAGTAGTTGTGGTGTTTGCGCTCAAAAGCTGGAGGCATTATCTCTATGGGGTACATGTTGATATATTTACTAACCACAAGAGTTTGCAGTATGTTTTCTTACAGAAAGAATTGAACCTCAGGCAATGACGTTAGTTGGAACTCTTAAAGGATTATGACATGAACCTACACTACTATCCGGGTAAGGCAAATGTGGTAGCCGACACCCCCAGTAGGTTATCTATGGGCAGTTTTTCGCATGTTGAAAAAAAAAAGGGAGATGGTGAAGGATATTCACCAACTTGCAAATCTAGGAGTGCAACCCTTGGATTCCGAAATAGGGGAATGGTTGTTCATGAGGTAGCTAAATCTTCCCTTTGTGCTGAAGTTAAAGAGAAGCAGGTTGAAGATCCTATTTTGATGCAGATCAAGAAAGATGTGGGTCAACAGAAGGTGATGTCTTTTGAAATTGGTGGTGATGGAGTTTTGAAATATCAGGGCAGACTATGTGTGCCAGATGTAGATGGGTTACGAAGAGGATCCTTGATGAAGCTCACACTTCGAGGTATGTTGTTTACCCAGGCTCTACTAAGATGTATCATGATCTGAAAGCTATTTACTGGTGGAATAATATGAAGCATGATGTGGCTAATTTTGTTGCCAAGTGTTTGAATTGTCAACAAGTGAAAGTAGAGCATATGTGGCCAGGTGGTACTTCCCAGGAGATAGCCTTGCCTTTGTAGAAATGGGAGATGATTAATATGGACTTCATCAAGGGACTTTCGAGGTCCCGAAGCTAGTATGATTCAATTTGGGTGATTATTGATCGACTGACCAAGTCAGTCCACTTTCTGCCCATCAGAACTAACTTTTCGGGAGATGACTATGCCAAGCTGTACATTGAGGAGATAATCCGTTTGCATGGAGCACCTGTATCCATCATATCTGACCGAGGTACATAATTCTCTTTTTAGTTTTGAAGGTCTTTTCAGAGGGGTTTAGGTACCCAAGTAAGCCTAAGTACTGCATTCCACCCTCAGACTGATAAGCAAGCTGAGCGAACCATTCAGACTCTTGAGGATATGTTAAGTGCCTGCATAATTGACTTTAAGAGGAGTTGGGTGGATTATTTGTCATTGATAAAGTTCGCATATAATAACAATTACTATGCCAGTATTAAGATGGATCCTTTTGAGACATTGTATGGAAGAAGATGTAGGTCGCCAATAGGGTGGTATAAAGTGGGTGAGACTCAGTTGTTTGGTCCTGATCTTGTTCATCAGGTAATAGAGGATGTGAAAATTATTAGAGAACGACTTAAGACAACCCAAAGTTGACAGAAATCCTACAATGATGTTAGGAGAAGAGACTTAGAGTTTGAGGTTGGTGATTGGGTGTTTCTCAAAGTTTCTCCTATGAAGGAAGTCAGGCATTTTAGGAAGAGAGGTAAGCTGAGTCCTCGCTATATAGGGCTATACTAGATTTTGAGAAGGATAGGGGGAGTTGCCTATGAGTTAGGGTTTCCTGCAAGTTTGGGCTCTGTTCATCCGGTATTTCACATATCTATGCTGAAGAAATGTATTAGAGACCATTCTCTAGTGTTTCCTGTAGAGGAGATCAAGGTGACAGACTCATTATTATATGAAGAGGAACATATTGCAATCTTAGATCCCCAAGTTTGGAAGTTGAGGAGCAAAGAGATAGTGTCAATTAAGGTGTTGTAGAGAAATCAAAAAGTTGAGGAAGCAACTTGGGAATTAGAAAATAACATGAGAGATAGATACCCAGTCTTGTTTGATCCGGTGGATGACGAAATGGAAGGTACAATCCTTATCTTATTCTTTTATGGCCTTAGTATACTTTAAATCGTGATTGTTTGTGTTCCGCATCATCATTCGGGGATGAATGATCCCAAGGGGGGATAATGTAACACCCTGCAAAAAAATCGTCCATACATTAGCTTGTGGTAATATGCTCTTAGAGTTAAATGACTAGAATTGTGTCAAAGAAGCTTAGTCTCATTTTTGACTTCCAAAGTGAGTAAAGTTTAAACCATATATAATTTTCCTAATTTAGACTTTTTATCATATGGGAAATTGAATGATCTTTCCGTTGATATAAGATTTGCCTAAATTTGATACCCGGGCAAAAATTTATGGCTAATTTAAGTTCTAATCGTAAAACACCATCATTTTGGTGCTTGGCACATCGTGGAAGGGGCCTATTTAAAAATTGTCAAATTCCAGTAGTATAACGTGATTGTGCCACATCGAGCTGAAGTTTTAGGTCCCAACCGGTGGGACAACGTGATGGCTCCGCGTCGCGGTGACCTTAAGAATCCCACTCGTCAATTTCTAGTGAGCCACCGCGATTGTGGCACATCGTGGTGGCCCATGAAATTGGGCTCCCAGTTATATTTTTAGTCCATCTCATTAAGGGTATATTAGGTATTTTCCTCCTCCTTATCAGCCTAAACATGAGATTTAATCCCAAATGACCTCATTATTGATATTTTCATCAAAAACCATTAAGAACACTCCTTAGGGTTTCAAACAAGAAAACCCAAATAACTCAAGATTTAACCGTGGGTTTTTAAGATTGATTGAAGATTTGGAATCCCTAAATCGTAGGCTTCAGAATCATCAATCAAATTTCTAAATCGAGGTACGTGGGGTTTATCCTAAAAACTACATGAGCTTGTAAACACTAAAACATGATTAAATATTATCAAGCATGAATTTAGAAATAGGTTTTTGAAATACATGATTTATTATGCATTATGAATGTTTAATTGTATTGTTGATTTGGTCTTTAGGCCTTTTCCCCTTGAATTGATTTATATTTATATGTATATGTATGAAAATTTAGATTTAAGATTGTTTGAGAGCACAACTTATGAAATCCCTCTCTTGTGATGACTTTAAGTTTATGATCTTAATGTGAAGGATTTGAAATGCATGATTTATGACTTGAAATTTGTTTACTCAAATACCATAGTATTTTGAGCATGATTTAGAGATTTAAGAGAGGGAGTTTCTTGATGTAAATATATTTTGTTAAAAGAGAAAGATTTGCATGAGATTAAGAGATTTGACATAACCACCTTGCATCTTTAAAAGTTTGACATAGAAAGTTGGATACATGTGTTTACATGAGTTTTAGAGAAAGAGTTCTTTGAAATGATTTATTAATATGGTGGTCCCGAATTTATGTTTTGAAAATAGAGATTGTAATATGCTAATAATGGCTCAGAGATGTGACTTGCAAGTCAATGGTATGACGATACCATAAGTATGTATGCATAACAGAGTATGTTTTCAGAGTTTGATTTCAGAGAATGCATGTTTTAAAGAGTTAAAACTGGGCTTAAAGAGGGTTAGGTGGTTACCTGAAGAAGGTTTGAGTTCAAGTAACTCTTATCCTAAAATCGTGATTTGCTAATATGGGTATATTATTTTTATGCTGGCGACAGCCGTGTGGCGTAGCAGAGTTAGAGAGTGCAAAAACCACAGCCGCTAACTCCCAGTCATTAGTAGGATAGTTCCGCTCATGCACCTTCAACTTCCTAGATTCATAAGCCACAACCTTACGGTGCTGCATAAGGACACACCCAAGTCCTACTCGGGATGCATCATAGTATACAACAAAACTTTCTGTACCCTCTGGATGAGTCAGAACAGGAGCAGTATTCAATTTGTCTATCAACTTCTCAAAGCTATTCTCACAAGAGTCAGACTACAAAAACTTCACCTTTTTCTGAGTCAACTTAGTAAGTGGTGCAGCTATGGAAGAAAAACTCTCGACGAATCTTCTGTAATAACCCGTCAAACCAAAGAAGCTCCCAATGTCAGTTGGAGTCGTGGGTTTGGGCCATTTTCTCACTGCCTCAATCTTTTAGGGATTTACCTTAATCCCCTTACTAGACACAATATGCCCCAAGAACGCAATAGCATTCAACCAGAATTAACAGTTGGAAAATTTTGCATACAATTTATGATCTTTAAGGGTCTGAAGGATGATTCGGAGGTGATTGGCATAGTCCTACTTGCTCTTAGAATATACCAAAATGTCAGCAATGAATACAATGACAAACAGATCCAGAAACTGACGGAAAACCCTATTCATTAGATTCATGAAAGCTGCAGGGGCGTTAGTCAACCCGAAGGACATGACTAAGAATTCATAATGGTCATATCTGGTTCGAAAAGCTGTTTTGGGAATATTTGACTCTCTAACTTTCAACTGGTGATATCCCAAATGAAGGTCTATCTTTGAAAAACATTTATCACCCTGAAGTTGATCAAAAAGATCATCAATCCTAGGAATGGGATATTCATTTTTAATTGTTACCTTATTCAACTAGCGGTAATCTATGCACATATGAAGGGAACCATCTTTCTTTCACACAAAAAGTACATGTGCACCCCAGGGAGACACACTGAGGCGGATAAAACCTTTATCTAGAAGATCTGCTAGCTTTCTTTCAACTCTTTTAGCTCTGCAGGAGCCATCCTATATGGCAGAATAGAAATAGGATGGGTATCTGGCAATAAATCAATACCAAAATCTATCTCCCTATCAGGTGGTATTCCTGGGAGATCATCTAAAAAGATTTCTGGGAATTTATTCACTATGGGGATAGACTGAAGAGGGAGACTTTCGGCATTAGAATCTTTAACCCAAATAAGATGATACAAGCAACCTTTGGAAATAAGTTTACGAGCCTTGGGATAAGATATGAAATGCCCTCTAGGTGCTAGAGAATGTCCCTTCCATTCTATCACTGACTCATTCGAAAAAAAAAATGACTCTTCGGGTCCTACAATTCAACGTGGTATAGCACGAATAGAGCCAGTCCATCCATAAGATGGTATCAAAATCAACCATATCAAGTTATATGAGATCTGCCTCAGTATCCCGGCTGAAAATAGACACAACACAAATTATATACACCTTCCTAGCCATAACAGAATCTCACATTGGGGTGGAAACCGAAAAAGGTTCAGCAATCACATCAGGCTCAAACCCAAAACCAACAGCCACGTATGGGGTCACATAATACAAGGTAGACCTGGGATCAAGTAATACATACATATCATGAGAAAATATTTGCAATGTACCAGTGACTATATCTGGTGAGGCCTCTGCCTCCTGGTGGTTAGTCAAAGCATACAACCGGTTTCAACCATTTTCGGCGGCTGAAGTGGCACCCTTCTGAGGTGGTGGTGCAGATGAATTTATCTGCGACTTGGCTCCTCCAACATTACTCTTTGCTATCGAACAGTCTCTCTGGATATGGCCTGGATGGCCATATGAATAACACACTAAAGAGTCAAACTGACATCTTCGTGGATGATTCCTCCCGCATCTCCCACAGCGCGGATAGGACCGAGAGGTCTGGGCTACACTTCTCTGCGACTATGTACCCTGCATCTTCGGCCCCTGACTAGACTAAAAATTCTGGGTGCACTGCTCAGCTGTGGGTTTGGACACTGGAGCACTAGCTGCCGACTGTGTATTATCCCAATTCTTTTTCTTTTGCCATTTGCCATCCCAATTACCGCTTTGCTGCTGACTATGAGTCTGGTCTGTCGCTCTAGCTCTCTTTGCCTACATGTTCTTTTCCCTAGATTCGGCTATCTTCTTTTTCTTCTCCTCAACTTGCTACATGTGGACTGATAGTCTAGCAAAATCTATATCCCTATTCAGCATACCTGACACTCAAGCACTAGATCATCTGAAAGGCCAAAAGCAAACTTTCTCATTCGGGCCCTCATACTACACGTTATCTCAAGAGCATAACGGGCCAGCTGGTTAAACTTTAAAGTATACTCCTGAACACTCATCTTACCCTGCTTAAGGTTCATGAACTCCTTTACTTTAGCTTCCCTCAGCTCCAGAGAAAAGAATCGGTCAAGAAAAGCTTCCACGAACTTGTCCCAAACTGTGGGTTCAGCACTGTCACCCTTCGTATCTTTCTACTCATTGTACCATTGGTTCGCTATATCCTTTAGCTGGTATGCTACTAGCTCAACACCCTCCACCTAATCAGCATGCATTACTTTGAAAATCTTGTTCATTTCGTCTACGAACTCCTGCGGGTCCTCTTCTACCTTAGCGCCAGAGAACTTGGGTGGGTTCATTCTCATGAACTGGCCCACTCTAGTAACTTCAGAAGTAATAGATGCAGACCCAGTATCCTCCGAACTCTAAGTTTGTGCGGCTACCAGCTGTGCAAGCATGTGAATAAATTATCTGAATTCAGTATTAGAAACCTCTCCTTCACTAGGCTGAGTGCGATTGGCCCCCGTTCGGGGAGATCTGGGAGGACTGGTTGGTACATGCGGTACTCCCGAAGTAGAAACAGATTCTGGGGTATGAGCTCTGTTATGGGTCCGCATCCCATGGGTGGGACGAACTTTATCATCCTGAGCATTAATGTTGGTGCGATGGGGAGGCATTGCTGGTTTTCTAAAAAGCAAGAGGTCATTAATTAGGGGATAGATTAGACTCTTAAGCACGAACTAAATTACAAAGAAGAGGAACATTCTTAAATGCCTAGTATCCTCCTGCTTATGAGTGTGGTGCGCTACATACCCATAAACAAGACTCTACCCGACGCGATTTTGCAGACACCCTGGGACTATGAACCGTGCTTTGATACCAAGTTTGTCATGACCCGAACTAGGGCTTGGCCGTGACGGACATCCCGAACCTTGAAGGCCCGGAATGCCCTTCTCTATCTGGTAATCATGCACAACATTCATATAATAAAAGAGGATGCAGCAGCATAATCTGCTATGAAAACATGGTCAATTCTGAATTCAACATAAGTATGGAAACTATAAATCAACTACATCTAAATAACATCTGACTCAGTCTGTAAAATCTCTACTACATGAAATTTTGACAACTGTATGAAACTGGGACAAGGCCTCCAATAGACCAAAACTAACATAAGTGACATAATCTGAAAAGACAGGCCTTCTGGAATAGAGAAGGCTCAACACTGCACAATCTGATCAGCTGTTTGAATTATCTATTGCTTATCTAGACCCCTAGATTAAGTCTCAGAACCTGAGAGGTAGGGGGGTCAATACAGATGTACTGGTACGCAGAGCATATCCAAAATAATAATTTATTATTCAACATATATGAGAGCAATTTAAAACAGTTCATAAGTATATCAAATAGTAAGAATTCACATGGGCATTTTAAAGACTGTAAAAATCATCTCAATTCTGAGAAATCTGTGTTACTTCTGCGCTAGGTGGTATACCCTACAACTCTGAAAAATTCCATGGGCTATATGGAAACTGGAATTAACTCAGAAGCAAAGCCCTTAACCCAAGTATGCCGCAAGGGTCAGAGTCTCTGAATCTACTACGCCACACGGCTGTCGCCAGCATACAATAATAATCTACTCGTATCGACAAATACAGTTTCAAGATAAGAGTTGCTTGAACTCGTGCCTTCTTCGGGTAACCACCTAACCCTCTTTAAGCCCATTTTTAAAACTCTATGAAAACATGCCGTCTCTGAAAACATACTCTGAAAATATGCTCTGAAAACACACTCTGAAAACATACTCTGTTATGGCATAAATACATATGGTATCGTCATACCATTGATTTGCAAGTCACATCTCTGAGCCATTATTAGTCTATCATAAATCTCTGTTTTCAAGACATAAGTTTTGGGACCGCCATTTTGATAATTCAATTCAAAGAAACTCTTTCTCAAACCTCATGTAAATACATGCAAAGAACTCATCTTTGTAAAGCATTTCAATAGTACAAGTTGGTCATGTCAAAGTTCTCAATTCACATGGAACTCTTTATCTTAAACAAGAGAACACATTTATATCAAGAAAAACCCTCTTAATAATTTCAAATCATGCTCAAAAGCTATAATATTACGAAAACATCTTTTAAATCACAAAACCATAATCTTTAATTCAATACACGAGAGGGAGTTCATAATTTATGCTCTCACGATCTTAAATCTCAAATTCCATACATATACGTACACATGTAAATCAATTTAGGGGATAGGACCACAAGGTCAAAAGAATAGTAACATTAAAACATTCAGAGTACGTAATTCTCTAATGGTTTTAAGCCCATGTAGTTTTTAGGATAAACCCCACGTATCTCAATTATGAAGAATAAGGGATGATCCTTGAAGCCTACGGTTTGAGGATTCCAAATCTTCAGTCAATTTTGAAAACCCACGGTTGAATCTTGAGTTTCTTGGAGGAGAAGTATATGAACTAGGGTTTTTGTTTTGAGGAAAATCTTGAGAATGTCATATATTCTGCTTGTAGAGGTCTTAATCTACTATTTGGACGTTTTAAGAGTGTAACGCCCCAAAATAGGTCCTGGAGCATCACACAATGCTTGAGGCTATGAGTAGCCCCAAGCTAACCCTTTGAGCCATTTTATTCAGTTCAACAAGAATCAATGGGGTTTCCATAAATAACCCTCAAATATCAACAGAGTAATCATCATCCAAGAATAAAAGAATTTAAGAAAGATAACAAATAAGACTTATTAGTCAACTCCCAACATCTAGACTAGTCTGACAAACCTCTAAGAAAATCAATAAAACAGTGAGCCATTGAGACATGCCCCAACTGACTCATACTCAGTTATCAAATGTAAATAATTCCGTGAAACCAACATCAGACATCACGTCCTCGAAACATGGGGACTCACCATGACAGAGGATGTAGAACAGCGTGCCTGAAGAATCACTGTCGAACCTGGAACTGAGCACCTGAACCTACATTCCGAGAAAATGCTGTCCACATCCGGAGATGTGGGTCAGTACCATGGAAAGAAACCGAGTATATGGGGGTGTATGCAGTTTTATAAACATCATCATCATAGATATTTATAAGAAATATGCAGGATGTATGAAAGACTCGCATAGCCCGAAGAAAATCATCGTAATCATGAGTGGATGAAATAAGTATAATAACACATGTGAGTCATCATATAATTTGTCAATCACTTTCAGTTCATCAAGAATATCAATTCTCATAATTTAAATATTATTTAAATCTTTCGAAAGAATAACTTTCACAATTCCACTTTCAAATCACTTCACCGTTCAACATAGACACAAGAAAACACACACACACTGGGAGATCCTATAACCGACATAAACCATGTGAGCCACATGGAGTCCAATGTCCAATCCACATTGGGGAGAGCCGTCCTATCCTTGCCATCGGAGTAGGACTTCCAATATCAATCCAAAAACACTAGCGATCACTATATAAATCAGCCTCAGACTCACATTCTATGGGGGCACGTAGTTCTAGGGAAGTAAGGTCAGTTTATACCTCCCACTCGGTGCTAAAGAGTACTCCTGGACTTAGCTCAGATCATTTCAAAGACAATCCGCAATAAAACAACTTTCATCAATATATAAGTATACATCGGGAGCCATCATGCTACCCATTTATCATAATCAAACACGTTGTGGATTTCTTTCACATTTGAGTTCAAAGCGACTCCATTAAGACCAAAAGGTCAAATCATTCAACACATCTCAAATATTCAACATCAACGTGCTTATAACACATATTTTCTCAAAGACACAATTTCAAATGGGGTTCAAGACCTAAATATCAAAATTATGATAAATATCATTCAAGATTCATGCTTTATATCACCACACATGTAAATCCATCTTTCAAAATTATAGACATCAAAATTTCATAATAATCATCATAGAATATGAGTTCATGCTTCAAAATCATAATAATCAAGTAAAAATCATGTCTTCGTAAAGAAAATTACTTTTGGGCACAAGAACGAAAGAGTGCTCTTGTTGAAAAAACCCCACATACCTTGAAATTGACCTCTTGATTATGGAATCCTGTTCACATAAATAAGGGGTGCTCCTCGAAGGTCTCGAGATGATGAGTTCGGTTATCGGATCAAATTTGAATTTCTACGGTGAAATTGGAAGATATTTGGAGCTCAAAATGGACCTAGGGTTTAGTTCTCTCAATGTTTTTGATGAAAGAACATGAATTTTATGGCTCAATATAGGTATAAATGGACAATTTTCGTCCATGAAGTGAAGGTATAATGACCAAAATGCCCTTAAAAATTAACTAATTCTCGAATCTGTCTTTTGGTGGAATGTTTTTAATAGTTTGAAGTAGATCAACCATAACATTTTACCCCGATATCCAAATTAGATTAGACCAATTTCATTAGAAAGAGGACTCTCATATATTTTCGTTGATATATAGTATCTCACCCAGATCATTGTGTACGAGGAGTTATGATCGTTTGAAGTTGACCCAAAAATTCACTTTTGATAGGTTGAATTAGATCAACCATAATTTTTTTCTCTGATAGACAAATTGGATGAAACTAATTTCATCGGAAAGAGGACTCGCAGAGCTTCCCGTTGATATATAGTAGATCACCAAGATCATTATGTACAAGGAGTTATGATCATCTAAAGTTGAATCAAAAATACGCCAGGCCTCAGTACTTTTTCCTGCACGTTTTACTGTTCACTACTATTCATGATTCGATCGGAATATTCATAACTCGTCGCTCGGGTATCCGTTTTGGATGATCCACATATCGTTGGAAAGCTTATTCGATACTCTAGGCAATGGTGGGTCATAATCTAAGACATTCTGCAAGAAAAATTTATAATTTATTTTAGAAGATAGAACCCAACACGTTTACGCACAAAATTTCAATGAAAAATTTCCCAGGGTATTGCATCATCCCTCCCTTGGAAACATTCGTCCTCGAATGACGCTAGACATGCCAAGATTAGATAAGGAATAAAGCATACAGCTGAAACCATTCGTTAGACTCATCACCACATCGTTTCTCACTCCGAATGCAACATAGAATGCATAAATTCAAGAAACTACAGCTGAACACATAATAAATGACAGTTGAACTGCTGCAACTTTTATCAAAAGTACATGGTTTAGGAAAGAACGGTACCTTCGGCTTGATAGGAGTTTGCGGAAAATAGGTGCGGGTACTTGGATCACATATCCGCCTCAGCTTCCCAAGTTGCACCCTCAACAGATTGGTTTCACCACAACACCTTGACCAAGGGAACTTCTTTGTTCCTTAGTCTTCGGACACTGAAATCAAGAATCTCAACGGGAATCTCATCAAAAGAAAGATTTTCTTGAATATCAGCACTCACTGAGGAATCCACTACCAATGCATCGCTAATATGCTTTCTAAGCATGGAGACATGAAATATTGGATGAACAGAGGACAACTCAGAAGGAAACTCGACCTCATAAGCTACCTTACCAACACGGCTAAGAATTTTGTAAGGACCAATATAACGGGGACTAAGCTTCTCCTTCTTTTCGAATCTCTTCACCCCCCTCATGGATGAAATTTTTAGATACACTAGGTCACCAACTTCAAACTTAAGGTCTCTCCTTCTAACATCCATATATGACTTTTGACGACTCTGCGCAGTTTTCAACCTTTCCCTAATCAACTTAACTTTTTCCATAGCCTCGAATACCGAATCAGGACCACTTACAACTGCTTTACCCACCTCGAACCAACCTATGGGTGATCTACACTTCCTCCCATACAAGGCTTCAAATGGAGCCATGCCAATACTAGAGTGAAAACTGTTATTATAAGCAAATTCTATCAACGGTAAGTGATCATCCCAACTTCCCTTAAAGTCAAGTGCACACTCTTAACATATCCTCTAAGGTCTGGATGGTCCGCTCAGCCTGACCATCGGTCTGCGGATGAAAAGCAGAACTCAAAAGAACTTGGGTACCAAGACCCTTCTGAAAAGCTTTCCAAAATTGTGAATTAAACTGAGTACCCCTATTTGAAATGATAGACAAGGGAACTCCATGCAGTCTGACTAGCTCTCGGATATATAATCTAGCATAATTCTCAGCAGTATATGAAGTATGAACAGGCAAAAAATGAGCAGACTTAGTCAATCTATCAACCACAACCCAAATGAAATCATGATGGCGTCGGGAAGGAGGTAAACCAATTATGAAGTCCATATTTATCTCTTCCCACTTCTAGGTGGGAATACTAAAATCTTGCATCATACTACCAGGTCTTTGGTGTTCAACCTTAGCCTGTTGGCATGTTGCACACTTAGCTACAAACGTTGCTATGTATTTATTCATACCACTCCACCAATAGATTTCCCGCAAGTCTCGGTACATCTTGGTGGCACCAGGATGAATAGAATATCGCGCCCCATGCACTTCAGCCATAACCATCTGTCTCAGATCATCAACATTCGGGATATACAATCTACCCTGCAATCTCAACACACCATCTCCCCCTTAGGAGAAAACCTCTATATTGTGGTCCTTGACTGACTCCTTCAGTCTGACCAAACTAGCATCTAAGTATTTCTTTTCCTTCACTTCCGAAACCAAGGAGGATTCGGAACTACTCTGAACCCCTACACTACCTTCAGCAGAGTCAAACAACTTAACCCCCAATCTAGATAAACGATGTACATCACGATCCAACTCTTTCTTACCTTCTACCACATGCGAAACACTACCCATAGACACTCTACTTAGGGTATCTGCCACAACATTAGCCTTGCCCGAATGGTACAACACACTCATATCATAGTTCTTTAACAATTCTAACCATCGTCTCTGCCTAAGATTCAATTCTCTCCGGGTAAACACATACTTCAGACTCTTATGATCAGTGAAAACATCAACATGGACACCATACAAATAGTGTCTTCAAATTTTCAAAGCAAACACAACAACAGCCAACTCAAAGTCATGGGTGGGGTAATTTTTTTCTCATGGGGTTTCAACTGTCTAGAAGCATAAGCTATCACCTTACCCTACTGTATCAATACGCAACCCAACCCAACTTTTGAAGCATCACAGTACACCAGAAAACCATCAACACCATCAGGCAAAGTCAAAACAGGGGCTGAAGTGAGTCGAGTCTTTAACTCCTGAAAACTCTTCTCATAAGATTCGGACCACAAGAACTTCACTTTCTTTTAGGTCAACCGAGTCATAGGAGACGCTATATAGGAGAAACCCTCAGTAAAACGGAGGTAATAGCCTGCTAAACCTAAGAAACTTCGGATATCAGTCGAAGAAATAGTTCTAGGCCAATTTCTAACAACTTCGATCTTTTGGGGATCAACTCTAATACCCTCGAAAGAAATGATATGACCCAAAAAAGCAACTGACCTTAGCCAAAACTCACACTTACTGAACTTGGCAAACAACTTGTGATCTCAAAGGGTTTGCAAAACAGTTCAGAGATGATTAGAATGTTCATCCTCACTACGGGAGTACACTAGTATATCATCGATGAACACTATGACAAACATATCCAAATATGGTCTGAACACTCGATTTATGAGGTCCATGAAAGCTGTTGGGGCATTATTTAACCCGAAAGACATAACAAGAAACTCAAAATGGCCATAACGAGTTCGAAAAGCGGTTTTTGGGATGTCACACTCCCTAACTTTGAGTTGATGATAGCCGGAACGAAGGTCTATCTTTGAGAAATAACTTGCACCTTGCAATTGGTCAAATAAATCATCGATTATCGGAAGGGGGTACTTATTTTTGACGGTGACTTTATTCAGTTGGCGGTAATCAATGCACATATGCAAAGAGCCATCTTTCTTTCTCACAAACAACACAGGAGCACCCCAAGGAGAAATACTAGGCCTTATGAAACCCTTATCTAGTAGATCTTTGAGTTGTTTTTTCAACTTCTTAAGCTCTGCAGGGGCCATACGATAAGGAGGAATAGAAATAGGTTGAGTATCGAGAAGAAGATCAATCCCAAACTCTATCTCTCTATCAGGAGGTATCCCTGGGAGATCATCCAGAAAGATATCAGAAAACTCATTGACGACGTTAACAGACTGGAGAGTTGGAGTCTCAGACTTAGTGTCTTTGACTCTAACCAAATGGTAAATATACCCCTTGGAAATAAGCTTTCTAGCTTTGAGGTAAGAGATAAAATGACTCTTGGGTGACATAGAATTCCTAGACCACTTAAACACGGATGCACCCGAAAATTGAAACTTGACCATACGGGTCCGATAATCAATAGAGGCATAAGAAGAATACAGCTAGTCCATACCCAGAATCATATCAAAATCTACCATGTCTAACTCAATCAGATCAACCAACAAGACTCTATGAAGATCGGTAACGGAACACTTTTTATACATTTTCTGGGCAATAATCGAATCACCCACTGGAGTAGAAACTAGGATAAGCTCAAGAATAATCTCAGGACTCATTTCAAAATTCACAGCAATCAAAGGTGTAACATATGAGAAACTGGATCCAGGATCTAACAAAGCATACACATTAAATTGAAATATACGAAGCATACCAGTAACAATATTGGGAGAGTCCTCCTGTTCCTGGCGGGATGGTAAAGCATAGAATCTATTCTGTCGCTGCCTGCCAGCATTGCTAGAAGAGGTGCCCTGAGCTGGGGCTGGGCGAGTTGCTGGAACTGGAGCACTAACAGTCTGAGTCTGGGTCTGAGGGCGATAGTCACAACGCCATTGTCCATCCTGTGGACAATCTCTAACTCTGTGACCCATGTCACCACATTGAAAACAAACCCTCTTCTCACCCCAACACTCACCCGAATGAGCCTTACCATACTTAGGACACAGGGGATGATTTGGCTTACTGCCAGCACTATACTGGGACCTGGATGCATATGACCTGCTACTTTAATCCTGCCTACCTCTAGGCATGGGAGCACTAGCAGATGACGGTGCTGGCATAGACGAACGATCCTAATACTGAGGGCGACTCCCTCCCTGCGATCTAGTCTGACCCTGTTCGTGCTGCTCGGACCTAGCTCTCTTATTCCCTCTCATTCTATCTCTCTCCTTAATCTTGTCTGCCTTAATCTGTTGGGCATGAGTCATTAGCCTAAAAAGATTCATCTCACTATTCAGCATAGCAGTCCTACACTCCTTAACAACATAACTAGATACTCCAGTCACAAACTTACTCATACTAACCCGATTATCAGCCACTAAGTCAGGAGCATACTTGGCCAACTGATTGAAATTTAGACAGTACTCCCTAATAGTCATAAAGCCCTATTGCAGGTTCATAAACTCTTCTACCTTCGCCTTCCTCATCTCTGAAGGGAAAAACTTATCCAGGAATACATCCTGGAACTCTTGCCAAGTCGTAGGGACAACTCCCTCACCTCTAATTTTCCTCCAAGCAACAACCCAGTCATAAGCAAGGTTTTTCAACCTATACGCAGCCAACTCCACACTATGTTCCTCAGATACATACATCACCTGAGTAATCTTCCGCACCTCCTCTAAAAATAATCGTGGATGCTCATCAGACTTGGACCCATAGAATTCCAGAGGATTCATTCGTATAAAGTCACGGATCCTGGTAGCAGCTGAATCACCTCCCTGCTGCTGTGGAGCCGGGGCCAGGTTGGCCTGAACATTTGCAGTAACAGCTTGGGCCAGCTCCTGAAAGGCTACCCAAAATTCAGCATGAGACATATTTTCATTCAATGGGTCAGCGGGTTGAGGTTGCTGACCATCATTATTTCTTCTCGCTCGATGTGGAGGCATATTTCTAAAAGAGGAGAGCACGAATCAATAGCAGAGAGAGACACTTTAAGCATGATAGATTTCTGAAAGAAAGAATCACACTCTTTCCTAAAATGTCTTGTAGCCTCTTGCTCATAGATGTGGTGCGCTACACACCGATGATCAAGACTCTACTTAACGCGGCTTGTCAGACTCCCTAGGATACCTTAAAATCTTAGGCTCTGATACCAAGTTTGTAACGCCCCAAAAATGGATCCCGGAGCATCACACGGTGCTTGAGGCTACGAGTAGCCCTAAGCTAACCCTTTGAGCCATTTTCG